>NW_027108109.1:37431-40112 GCF_000696795.3 Halyomorpha halys | reverse complement strand
GTTTTTTTTATATCTTAATTGAAATTTACAATAGCTCGTAATGATACATCCAGTAAATTTGATGTAAGTTTATAATAATGCTTTTACATTAAAATGTTTTGTGGCCATCTTCTTATCAGGCACCTCGGAGGATTGTCAGGAATATAAGAGGGAGCAAGGTTAGAAATTAGTGGGTTTGGGTGGTTAGGGAGTTTATAATAGAAGAAATGATATCTGGTTCGGACTAGATCGATTACATATCGAATATTAAGGTCTTTATGGATGATTTTATTTGTGACAAAGTAAGGAGCATTGAACATTTTACAAAGGATTTTGGATTGTAAGAATTGGATACGAGAGAAATTCGAAGGTTTCGTGGAGCCCCAAAGCTCAACTCCATATGTCCAGATGGGCCTAATTATTGTCGTGTAGATCAGTCTTTTGTAATGTTATGAAAGTTTAGACCGTTTGTCTAGTAAGTGCTGTAGTAGTCAGAATTGACATGCAGTTTCAGTCATGTGTGAGGATTCCAAGTTAGTCGTTTGTCCAACTGCAAGTCCAAGGTAGCAGGATAAGAGCAATATTATTGAAGGATACTATAGAGCAATAGGTAGGTTTAAGACGAAGGGTAAAGGTGATTTGATGGGATTTAATTTGAATCCTCCAAATTGTGTTAGGATTGCATGGGATGACAGCTGTATAGACGGTGTAGAGAAGGAACATTACTTTTTTTTTTAAATCCAAAAACACAGAATGGAAATAATATTTTTTTTTCTGCCAACGTTTTGCTCTACTTTCGAAGTCTTCATCAGGACTGTTAGGTAGCAGTGTAACAAACATCCCTCAAATGATCCGATGAAAACTGATGAATTATACATTTAACAACTAATAACTGTCTACTACAACTAATTGGTACAAGTTTTGGGATAATACTAAGCAAGAGTTATATGGAAAAATGTAAGTGTAGGTTATTTGTTAATACCAGACTCTAAAATGTCCTTTTTTTTCTGGTTTCATAATATAAATATATTTATTATTATAAGTATTGTTTTAGTCCAGGAAAACGAAATAGCCCACAACTTTCTTCAATCTCGCTTGGTATTATTCTAAAACTTTTGAAAGTTGGTTATAAAGGACGGTTATTAGTTCCTGTAACTAATACTAATTAAATTTGGTTATAATATTTGGTTAATCTCAATTTTTTTTTGTATATTTTTACCCGATGGTTCGATGCCGATACCACTAATCGCTCTCTGCATACATCCTTCCAGTGATGTACCTCCAAATCCAATTCTACTAAATCAGTTTTAACGCAATCCTCCCATATACGTTTCGGTCTACCCCTCGTACACCCGTACACTCGTCGGTTCAGTATTTATTAACATTTTAGTGGTCCACTCGTCTAAGCCCTACAACCTCTTGTATTTAATATTTATTAATAAAAATCCTTTTTTATTATTAATATAAGTCATGAATATAACTACAATAAAATTTCGCAAATTTACCAATATATAGTTATTTATTATAATAGTCACACAAGCAGGTGCAAACAATATGAAGAAGCCATAAATAAGTCTTGGAAGCCCACCAATGCGAACTCTGGTTTAACTTAGAAAGATAATACCTTGGGTTTACAGTTGTACTCAATCTAGTTTAACTATCTCTATAATACTGTAGCCTTTATTGCTTTTACAATAATACCCCCTCCCTCCTTTATTGAGTTATTATATATAGTTTTAAGTGTTATTTAAGAATTAAAATATTTTTTCATTGTACAAACATAAATTGTACATTTAATAGTGATAGCTCAGATCAAAGTTTTACTTTGAAAGGGGTATTTATGATATTTATTTTAGCATGTTAAATAAAAAAAAAAATTCCTTCTTTTAGCATATTAAAATGGTATAACCTTTAACATGGTTGAGAGCCTGTTAATAGATCTGCTAAATGGAGAATGATGTCAGGAAACAGACCATGGGCCATTTTTATAATGAAAGCCAATAGTATTAGTCTATAAATAGAAGTACACAAACTAAAGTACAAGCTCTAATACATTTCGTTTCATGATAGGGACGACTATCAGTGATATTACAGGAGTTTAAAAGGTTTTTTTTAAATTTATTCATTGTGATTTACAACTGTACAAATAATAAATACAATTAGTAAATATGTTGTATGTTTCATATACACTTGAAAATCTTGTTTAGGAACCACCCATTGGTGGTACTTCAAACATTAATTTAAATTAGAAGGTCCCGTGGCCATCTTCTTTTCAGACACCTCGGAGGATAATCAGGGATTGTTAAGGATGAAAGATTAAGAATTAATGGGTTAGGATGGTTAAGGAGTTTGGAATGAAAAGACGCTTATCTAATTTGGGCCTAATCTGCAAGGAATGTGATGTTAAAATCTTTGTGAATGACTTTATTTGTAACGTAATAAGGAGCATCAAGGATTTTACGTAGGATTTTGGATTGTAAGGATTGGATGCGGGAGGAATTTGATGGTTTGGCAGAGCCCCAGAGCTCAATTCCATATGTCCAAATTGGTCTGATTATCGTAGTTTAAACTAATTTTTTGTAGTGAATGGGAAGTTTAGAGCGTTTGTAGGGTAAGTGTTGTAGCAATCGGAATCTACGAGCAGTTTCTTGTCGTTTCAGTCTTGTGTGTGGATTCCAAGTAAGTCTCTTGTCAAGATGGAG
>NW_027108109.1:35771-37381 GCF_000696795.3 Halyomorpha halys | reverse complement strand
TTGTCGTTTCAGTCTTGTGTGTGGATTCCAAGTAAGTCTCTTGTCACGATGGAGTCCTAAGTATCGAATCTGTTCAACAAGCGTTAGTGGAGTATTTAGAAAGGATACTGTAGGACAGGAGGGTTGAGGTTTACGACGGAGAGTAAAGGTGATCTGATGGGATAGTTTAAAAGTAAAAAAATTAATTGGCATATCAGAATAAGTCAGTGTAATTTTACCAAATACAAACTAAAAGATTAATATGTTGTAGGAAGATAGTTCGGGTGGCGGTCAATAATGGTATCAAAATAGTTAAAGAAAATTATTGTTAACCAACGTTTCACCCCACTTTGGAGAGCTTCGTTAGGGCTGTAAGAATGAAGTTCTGCTTTCAACTGAACTACTAGTAGCCAGCAGAACTTCATTCAAGTGGGCCGAAACGTTAGTTAACAATAAATAGTTTTATTTTACTATTTTGATACCTTTATTGACCGCCACTTCATGCGGTAAACTATCTTCTTCCTACAAGATAAATAGTATTAGTTTGTACTTTATTATGAAACAGGACCCAACAGAGCTCCACAACATTTTGGGAATTTTGAAACTAATAAAGTAACAGAAAAAAAATAACATAACAGAAAAAAAACAACATAAAACAAGGAACAAATGAGGTGGAGGGAATATGATGTGAAAAAACTGGAGATTTTACTATCTCGTAAATAATAAAAAAAATACAAAACAAGTAGCTCAGAAAATCCGCTCGGAGCTCTTCGCACTAGTATTTCTAAAGTGACACAACTCAAAAATCGATGTTTTTGAGTTATGACTATGAAATAAATTGGTAAATATATCTTTATGAATCATCAAAACTGTATCAACCTAGCTTCATAGCTTGTCCGCCAGAGATCACTTGTGTCACTCTTGCTGCCTTAATGCTATTCCCCCTCCATAGGAAAGACTGTCACATTGTCAGTTGTCTTGAATTTTGAGTTGTGTCACTTTAGAAATACTAGTGCGATATAACATGGACTTTAAATTAGGCTGCTACTACAACTGGAGAATGATATTATAATACTTAAACCGTTTAATATAAATGAAATTGTATTTAAATACAGTAGTTAATTTGTTTGTCAGTTTGAATATACTAATTTTTTGAGCAAATTTAATTGAAACGTAACATGAAACGAAGATATCTTATCACTACCGAGAACTGATGGACTTTAATTTTGACAAAAGAAGATGGCCACGGGACCTTCTAGTTTAAATTAATGTTTGAAGTACCACCAATGGGTGGTTCCTTTCCAAGATTTTCAAGTGTATATGAAACATACAACATATTTACCTATTGTATTATTTTGTACAGTTGTAAATTACAATAAATAAATAATTAAAAAAAAAAATTGACAATATCTTACCATCTCTTCAAAAATAAACTTGGAACTTTCATATATACATATTTTATGTATATTTCTTTATGAATAGACCGGCTTGGTGGGTCAAGTTAAGTTAAAATGGTTATGTTAACAATTTAATATTTTTTTTTTTAACAATTGATAAAGTGTTCTCAAATGCAAATAGACACACCAAACGATTTATAATGTTATGATTATTTAAAAAAGTTTATTTATAAA
>NW_027108109.1:27110-35721 GCF_000696795.3 Halyomorpha halys | reverse complement strand
TTTTTTTTTAACAATTGATAAAGTGTTCTCAAATGCAAATAGACACACCAAACGATTTATAATGTTATGATTATTTAAAAAAGTTTATTTATAAAAATAAATCAGAAAAAAATATAATCAAAAAAATATTTCTGAGATAATAAATATGTAATATAAGACTGAAAAAAGCAAAAAAAAAATAAAAAAACAGATAACAAACAAAAGAGACTAATATTTATAGAATTAATAAAATAAATAAGTGACTAATATGTTGAAAAATAATTTGAGAAAAAGAAAATAAATTTAATAATAATATTAAAAATATATATAAATAGAGTTCATAGCAAAATATCGGGCATGTAAGTTAGATTTTCTATATTGTAGCTTATAAGTTGTAAGTTTTTAGTGTATTGATACTTCAGTTTAGAAAGCGTGTTATATTATGTTTTTAATTGTTAAAGTTATTACACGATTTAATTATTCACATAGTTCGGTTCATGGAAAAAAAAATTTATTTCTAATCCCTTCTTTCTTTATTCAGAACCTTTTGTAGGCATATAAGTACTATTTTAGCTGTTTCATTGTATATTTAAAGATTAGATTGTATATGAAAGTGAATTTACATATTATATACAAAGATTGACTACATCTTATTATATATTTATAAATTTTTAGAAGAAATTTCACACCGCATATTGCACATTATGTAAAATATTTTTTACTGCATAAAAATATGTACACTTGCCATACTTCACTGCACCTTTCACAGCTGATAACCGGAATTTTGTAAAACATTTTTAGATTAATTCATCTGTTGGTAATTGTGGTTCACGACGTTTCTACATGACTATTCGTGAATTAATAACTAACCCCTTAATTTAAAAAAAATATATAAATGGATTACTTAGAAAGAAACCAACAAACAAGAAGAAGAGATATTTTATCATTTTATTGCTGCAATAAAATGACTAACTATATCCATAATAGAGCAATAAAGATCTTTATTGAAAGGACCCTATCATGCCATGGACTTGCAGCTGATAAGCAGAGAGATATTATGTAAAGTGGGTTACTGCACCATCGCAACCTCCTCTGACTCTAATGACAGTATTTACGCACACCGCTCCATGTAATTCCTCTGTAATAATTAAACTCGTCAAGCGGATATTATAACATGCCTAATGTGTCTGTGGATCAGTTACATAAACAATTAATTCAAGAGTTTAAATATTTATAACCTATAGATTGTATATAAATTCTCTTTCTGTTATTTAATGCTTTATTTTCGTAGCAATTAATTTCAATACAGTCCACTAACAATATCCACTCAAAAAGTGAAGTAACGTCTGGCCGAAGGTTAAAGGCGTACTTCCTACAATATAGTTTTCAACCAAGGTACAGAATAATACATGATAATAATTAGTAATGAGGTGTAGATAGTTGACCGTAGATTAACAATGTTTGGGGGGAAGATGTTTGGGGGGAGGAGAAGAGTGCGGTCTGCAGTTTTAGGTACCCCTGTTAATCACCCTAATGAAGACCTGAAACTCAGGTCAAAACGTCTGCATCGATAAATATGTTTTTTGTTTATTTATGTTCTTTTGGTTGACAACACCCCCTGACTATCTTCTACAATTAAATAATAATTAGTAATTTGTACAATTACAACAGTTGAATTCCAACTACAACCTGTTTCTGTACTTATTTCGACAGACGCCTGCTCTAGAAGAAGCAGGGCCTGAAACCAAAATGGAAGCAAAAGCAAAAACTCTTGGGAACCGGGTGACCTTCCAGTCCAATGACGTACCCTGCGGGAATAGCCAAGGTGTAGGGTAGCGCTTTGGGTTGTACTACCTCACCTCAGGCAACCTTTGTTTATTTTTCAATTATAACAAAAATATCCATTTAGTTTCAACACATTTATTCTCTTATTACTCTAAACCTACGTTTCGGCCATTCTCGAGGATAACTATTAATATATGTTTGATACAGAAGTAAATAAAAATAAAAAGTTTTAATCGAGATTTTAAATGATGAATGTTGGAACGAGTTATTTTTATATATTAAATTAAAATTAGGAGTTAACAGTTGTGCGATGTACTGTCTAGGGATTTAGTCTGAATTGAATAATTCTAATTGAAGAGCTGTTAGCTACTATTTACTAGGACTACACTGGAAGGTTCCCAATTGGTTAATATGTTAAGGATCAATGCCATACCGCAGTTTGATTTTATTGTTTTGTTTCTTTTAACATAAATACCATATTATTGTTTTCTGTTCGAAACTTATGTACAAATAAATAAGTTATGTTTATAAATAATGAAGAAAATGGTCAGGGAGTGGTCAAAAGAAAAAAAAAAATTAGCGACTATTATATGCTGACGTTTCGCCCATCTTTGTAAAGCTTCGTCAGGGCTGTATGAGTTGAAAGATTCGAAAGTTCGGCAGTTAGTTGTTAACTATTTTGATATTTTTAACTATTTTATCGCATCCCTGACCATTTTCTTAATAATTTCAAATATTTATATATATATTTTCATTTTCTACTACTGAAATTAAATTAAAAGAAGTTTTTTTTTCATTAATATAATCAGTAATATTCAACAAGAATATTACACGGGCACAGGACGCCATTCTGGGATGAGGAGCAAGAGCCATTATCTAAGATGATCCTGAAGGACCGGAGGACCAGGAAACAATAAGGAACGGGTCACGACAAGACGAAGGTGTGTGTTCCGAGCCATCTCATTTCCATCAGCTCCTTTCTCGACCCGGAGGAAAACCGATTCACCTTACGTAACCTCTGCCATCAAGATAGCATAAGTACCATTATTATACGGGTTCTTATAAATATTTATCAATTATTAGATCCTCTCCTGCATGTTTTAATGTTGTTAACTTGAACAAAACAACAAAGCAAAACTATGCTACTGCATAACAAGTGCGACCTTAAACAAACTAATAAATATACAGTACATAACAAAATAAAAATTGAAATGCTTAGGACAAGTAGTTAATATATTTGAACATAGCTATATAAGAAAGCAAACATAAAATAATAAAGCTAGCAACAGTTTTGGACAGCACTCCTGCATTTAGACTAAGCCGTTTGTCAAATAACTGATACCCAATCAGATTTAATAAACAACCAATTTTGTAATCCAGTTATATCTCGCTGACATCCTCACCAATCCTAAGACTATCATCACCACGTATGCCGATGACACATGTGTGCTCACAGTTAACAATAAACCTTTGATTGCATCCCTTTCTCTCCAATCCTATATGATTAAAATAAATCCCATTGAATCACATTTACCCTTCGTGATAAACCTGTTGACTCCTCTATAGTAACTTTTAATAATATTCACCTTCTCCATATAAATGACGAATAAAAAAGACTGACAGGACACATTACGTCGATTTTGACTATTACAGCACTTACTGGACAAACGGTCTAAACTTCCAACACATTACAAAAGACTGATCTACATGACAACAATAAGGCCCATCTGGACATAAGGAATTGAGATTTGGGGCTCCACTTAACCTTCGAATTCCTCTGGTATCTAATCCTTACTATCCAAACTCCTTCGGAAAATCCCAACGCTCTTTAATTTGTCACAAATAAAATCATACATAAAGACCTTAATGTTCCCTATGTAACCGATCTATCCCGAAATAGACATTCTAATCTTGCTTTCTCTTCTATTCCTGACAATCCTCCAAGACGTCTGAAAACAAAATGGCCTCGAGATCGTCTCCTCTAAAAATGTTATTGGAGTTTTATCAATAGGTAAATTCTCTGCACGTCTGTATAATGGGTTACCATGCTATTGTAACAGTAACATAAAATGTATTGGTTGTATATATTTTAATAAAGTTGCTAATATCAATAAATAAATTATTTAAGAAAAAAACTTATTATTAAATTTGGTTAAATTCTTTTTTTCCAGTTTGTATATTTTATTTTAATAGGTTTTCATATAAACCATAAGGGTTTTTATTATAGTATCACATAATATAATATTAACAAATTTCGACATCATGTTATTGTTTTACTTTTATCACCTTTACGGTTTGGGCTAGCTAAGGTTCCCATTGAACTACATACTCACCATAACATGGTCGACTACATCGAATCACGTTATTAATGCTAACAAAGGTTATAGATTTTTTTTTTTCAGAAAAAAAATTTACTTTGTAAGGTTCGATCTGTCGAACAGATCTATTTATTGGACTGCATCTTGACAAACGATTAACCAGGAATCCTCACACAAGACTGAAAATACAGAAAACTGCACGTCGATTTCGTCTATTACAGCACTTACTGGACAAACGGTCTAAACTCTCAACTCATTACAAAAGACTGATCTACATGACTATAATAAGGCCAATCTGGACATACTGAGTTGAGCTTTGGGGCTCCACTAAATCTTCGAATTCCTCTCGTATTCAATCATTGCAATCCAAAATCATTCATAAAATTCTCAATGCTCCTTACTTTGTCATTAATAAAATCATACATAAAGACCTTAATGTCCCCTATAACCAAACTAGATATCAATCCTCCCATTATAAACTCCCTAACCACTCAAACCCACTAGTTTCTAACCTTGCATCCTCTTCTATACCAGACAATCCTCTGAGGTGCCTGTGAAATGTCATTAGAGTGCTACCAATGGTTAGTTTCTCTACACACCAGTAACCCTCTATTTTAACTAAGATCAAATTTACTGAATGTATTATATAATATACAGATGTCGATTTCAATCAAAATATTTTTTTTTTTAAATACCTTGTAAGCTCCATTCTGAAATAAAGTTCTTTCGTTTCGTAACACGGTCTGTCAAACAACTAATTCCCGGTCAATTTGATTTTATAAACAACCAGTTTTGTGATCCAGTTATATCTCCGCACGCCAATCAGATCTTACTCAATTATGCTAAACAACGAAGACTGCAATGCACTCTGCTATTACCCTGAAGCAAACTAAACTTAGATATCAATCTGCATTAGATAGAATCGAACCTGAACAATGGACTGTTACGATAGCATGCTACTTTAGTAGTGTTACCTCCGTAGTCGCAAAGCTACTGCTGTCTCGGTCCACGTCTGTAACAGAAGAACGCTCCACTCGGAGCTAAGTAAAATTATTAGCTTTAATGATGAGAGATATCTGTAATTATCTCCCAGTTATATGCGCGCATTATAACGGGTCCCTATCCCAGGGGGATGCCCATTTCTTAAAATCGATTTCAGGAAAACGCTAATGCTATCGATCAAGAAAATTATACTTAAGCAATCTAATCAGGAATATTTTACTTTGAAATTAGATTTAATATTTTTTTTTACCGTCCCATCTCTCTATTATCGATCATAGGAAAAATCCTCGAGAAACTTATTTTAAAACGCCTATACCCCATCCTAGAGTCCAATCATATAATCCCAGATCACCAGTTTGGATTCCGAACATCCCACTCCACCATCCAGCAATGTCATCGTGTGGTGGACGTTGTCTCGTCTTCTTTGGAGCGCGAAATGTACTGCGCGGGAGTCTTTTTCGATATAGAGCAGGCTTTTGATCGAGTCTGGCACCCGGGACTGCTTTACAAACTCCGTAAATTCTTACCTCCTACATATTTTCTCATCATCCGTTCCTTTCTTACTAATAGATTATTCCAAGTAAACCACAATGGTTCCTATTCATCCCTCTATTTTCAATCCGCTGGTGTTCCTCAAGGTAGTATTCTCGGTCCCATCCTCTACACCATCTATACAGCTGACATACCAATAACTCCTAACACTATCCTTACTACGTATGCTGATGACACATGTGTGCTCACAGTTAGTAATAACCCTTTGATTGCATCCCAAACTCTCCAGTCCCTTATCACAATCCTCGAAGAATGGTGTCGAAATTGGAGGATAAAGATAAATCCCAACAAATCACATTTACTCTTCGTCGTAAACCTGCCGAATGCCCTACAGTATACTTTAATAATGTGGCTCTTACCCCTGTAGAACAGATTCGTTATCTTGGACTACATCTTGACAAACGACTAACCTGATTTCCTCACACAAGACTGAAAAACAGGAAACTGCACGCAGATTCCGACTATTACAGCACTTACTAGACAAACGGTCTAAACTTCCAACTCATTACAAAAGACTGATCTACATGACAATAATAAGGCCATACGGAGTTGAGCTTTGGGGCTCAAAACACTTACTTGATAAACGCTCTAAACTTCCCATTCACTGCAAAAACATATGGAATTGAGCTCTGGGGCTCCACCAAACCATCAAATTCCTCCCGCATCCAATCCTTGCAATCCAAAATCTTACGTAAAATCCTTGATGCTCCTTATTACATTACAAATAAACTCATTCACAAAGATCTTAACAGCCCATTCGTTGCAGATTTGGCCCAAAACAGATATACGTCTTTTCATTCCAAACTCCTTACCAATACTAACCCATTGTTATTTCATTTTCTTAGTATGAATTGATTTTGTTTAAATTACGTATTATAATTTATGCTTAAATTTGAAAGAAAATACAAGCTTCTTTGTAAATATTTTGCAATTACCTTCTGCACAAGAACGATTATGAATGTAACTCAATAATAATAAGCCTAGCGTAGGTTTATGTCTAAATGACGTCATGCCAAAACAATAATAGTTGCTTGTAATTTTTGCAGGATTAAAAAAAAAATTAAATTTTATTGCATATTAATCTAATAAGCGATCTAAAATATTTTATGTAATCCTTAAAATACCGGACTATAGAGATAATTAATGAGTAATAACTTGCCCCAGTAACCTTTCCCTAACTGGAACAGTACTCGTAACAATCTTGCATGTGCCAGTTAAGACGTAGTTCAAAGACGTAACGAGCATAAAAAGAGACAAGTATGCCAGATAGTAAAGCTCACATCCTGAACTAAATACCTAATGCCTTACCACTTCGAGAAGAAACAACTCCTTTGAGTGATGACACCAACGGTTGTCTACGAACGTAATGTTTTTGTTCTTCTACATCCCGAGCGTGCCGCAACAACGAGCTGGGCTTATCTCAGGTTATATCCTAGACTCTACTTTTTGTAGCAGTTTCAAGAAAACTGTGTCAAAGGATGAACTGTTTGTCGGAGCTAGGTCAGAGGATGAACTGTTCGTCGGAGCTAGGTCAGAGGATGCGTTCGTATCTTCGGCACTCCGGAGGCCAGAAGGTTACTCCAGAAATAATTTCTGGGCCTTATGACAGGCGGTGTTCCACTTCTATTATAACCAGGGATAAAAAAGAAAAAATAACAGCCTTATAGTATTTGATATACACGTAATAGTATTTTTGTTTTTCTCATACATTTTATTTAAGGTTACTTGTTTTCAATCACTTTTTTATTTGCGCTTATCCATTTTATCCACATCTCCGAATTGATTTATTTGTTATTATAATTAATTTAGTGGCACTTTCACTTGTAAATTTATTGCCAAATGGTTCTTACAGCTATATAAATAATTAAATAAAGTTTTGTTAATTATTTAACAAAAAATTATATCTTATAATTATAGGATTAGTTTTACCTGTTGCCTACAATTATTTCTTTCAATGTGAAAGTTTTTTTTACCTGCAATTGCACGATATTTAAACTTATTTTTAGTTTGTTTTAAGTAAAATGGATATGTGTGCAAACTCTAAACACTCTACAAGGAGCCAGTTTTATCTCGTGGCAGTACTTTTACGAAAGTGAGACAGTGGGGCAGGTTCTGTCCAAACAGTGACAGTAAAACAAACCTGTGGTAACAATACAGGTAAGTATTATACACATTACTGTTCATGACGTTAAAAAAATTGGATAAAATCAAGTTCAGAAATAATCAAAACAAAAAATATATCTGTGCTTGCATCTCTATATCCTAAAAACTTCCAACAACACTAGAAAACCTAAGAGGACATTATTTAAAGAAGAGTAAATTTGCTGAAATATTAGCCTTAAAAGAGCTATTTACGTCGTATAGTTCTCGAGATATAGTTTTTTAAAAAGAAAAATTTCTTAAAAATCTACTGAAAGATTAGTAATTAGTTAATTTATTTTGAGAAATCTATATCACAAGAACTATGTGACGTACAGAGGTCTATTAGCACTAAAATTAAAGCTAGTTTAATGAACTATAAAGAAGTTTATTACCTTTACCTTCGTAGGAATAGTAGTTTTCATGATATATGCTAAAATAAATTGATTTCTAGTTTTTCGGCCAATAAGTCAGATTTATAAAAAACTTCATTTCAGAATCCATTGGACGTACTGATGTCTGCCAGCGCTCAAATTAGAGCTAGTTAAATTTACTACAAAATAGTTAATTATGTTTATCTTTGTAGGACTTGTAGTTTTTATGATATTTGACAAAAAAAACTCACAAAATGTTAATTTCTAGTTTTTGTTTGATTTTTGTTTTGACTGCCATCAAAATAGCCCTGACGAAGCCCTGCAACGTGGGGCGAAACGTTGGCTCAATAAAATAGTTTAATTCTACTATTTGAGTTTTTTTTACCGCACTCGGACCATATTCCTTTCATCTAATTTATAGTTGTTCGAATAAAATGTTGGATTTTTGAAAACATATATCTC
>NW_027108109.1:23971-27060 GCF_000696795.3 Halyomorpha halys | reverse complement strand
GTTAAATTTACTATAAAATAGTTAATAATGTTTATCTTTGTAGGACTTGTAGTTTTTGAAAAAATAAACTGACAAAATGTTTATTTCTAGTTGTTCGTATAAAATGTTGGATTTTTGAAAAAATATATCTCTAGATCCATAAGACGCACATATATCTGCCAACACTCAAAATAAAGGAAATTTAACTTACTAAATGTAGTTTATTACACTTATCTTCGTAGGGGTAGTAGTTTTGATGATATCCACATATGAATATAAATTTGGCAAATGAAAATTTGTTGAAACAACTATAAATCAATTTATTTTAGCAAATTTCATGTAAACTATTACTCCTGCGAAGATAAACATCATAAACTACATTATAGCTCATTAGTTTCGACTAGTAATTATACGCAGTTTTTATTAAAGTAATCAAAAATTGGGGTGAGATAACTGCCTTTTTCTTCTCTTTGGCTCTTGTACTTGGATGAAATGTTGGCTCATATCAAATAGTTTTACGACTATTTGAGTTTTTCGTTGACCGTCAAATGAACACTTGACATAGAATAGTTTTGAATTCAAATTATATTACATAAATTCGAATTCGAGTTTTAGACGCAAACAGTTGTTTGAAGGTTATCTGAGTCCAGATAACTAACTCTCGCTTAATGGTCTTTATGTGAACAGCCTATCTTAAAGTTGAACTTAACTGAAAATAAAAATTTAGGGCTTGTTACAGCAATTCTTTTTTTTTTTTTTAATCGACCAACGGACAGTGCCAAATCGATAAACGACTTCTAAAGAATTTCTTGGAAATCGGCTCAAATAATTTTGAATAAACTCGGTAAAACTATGTATGGTAGTCTTTAATATCACATAGGTCTCATACTTAAAATCTTCCTCTTAAGACTAATGGTACTTAGTTTTGTTTATTTGAAATAATCAATTCACGTGATTAGTGATAATAAATCCGTCAAGAAGAAGTGTTAAGTCTTGTTAATCAGGTAACGATAATATCAACTTCTTCAAACAGGTACGGAAATTGTGGATGAAAAAAAATATTATGAGTACATAAAGAAAGAAAAATGAGTAATAGAGATAGGAGTTCATATCGGAAAAAGCTGGGTTATAGTTGGTTAAAATGTTTTTTTTATATTTTGTTTGTTCCTAGCAGAAACAAATTTTATGTTTATTATTTCCACATAGAGAGGTGGATAAAATACAGCAAGTGAAAGTTGTGTTCTGAAGGATTTCACTATTTATTAATTTCTTCTCTTAACAACATTAACTTACTGATACTCTGCTATGTATCGGTGATCCCCGGAGGGGGACGCCTGCCTCGGGAGTCTTCGGACATCGATAACCAATCAGAGAAGATATTTAAAAATAAGGTAACGCCCCAAAAGGGAAGTGGGAGAAAAATACAGAGGAAATTTAGAAGAGCAGACAGGGACACTCAACAGGAAGGCGCAGACGAGTAAGGACCTGATTCAGGAGGCAGACTTAGAGGATGCACTTCGACCAGACGAAGTGGTGAGAAGGGCCTCCAGACCTGGACATCCCTTATGAAACAGAAGACACCTACGGCACTACCTCCCACGGCATCAGCAGCTATAAGTATAAATTAACTAATAAGTAATCATGTAATAATTTATATTTTATGGCAACCTTTATCTGAATCACTTTAATCATAATAACAAATTGTAAATAAATACTTAGTTTCTTTATGTAGTTTATATACTATTATATATCCCAATATACCACTCTTTATTATACTATATAATTAATGGTAACATTTTATAAATATAAAGGTATTTAGTTGGTAAACTGGTAAACACACAAACAGCCTTTGGAAAGGAATCCAATTATAATAATAGTTTTTTAGGACTCAATTTATAATCGATTAATTAACTTATTTTTGGATAATTGCCTTCAGCGATTATCCTGGCATCCCAAGTAAATCTGTTACTAGTACATAGCAACTCTATGAGTACAATTAGATATAGTGACATGACCTGAACATTCCGCTTAGTCCCCTGGTTCAGTAACACCCCGTAGGCCGCTCAAACCCGAGCGGAATATTGTATCGCCTACGGAAGCGACTGCTTGGCATTCGGCGGGAGTCCAACCCGGAATGCGAGGGCTGTGCGCGGCCAACACTGCGTGCGCTGACGTTCGCATATCGCCACGGCCGAGGTGAAATTGCGCCTTTTTCGTTGTGAATATTATTATAAGATAATTTGGCTGCACCGGTGGCCCCCTGCCTTGCATATATCCTCAAGTTTCTTTCTTTATTCGGCAATGGTTGTTAGGCGCTCCATACTTAGAACTGAATATAAAATGATAATATTTTATTTATTCTGGGACGAGCCCTTTAGAGAGAGAGAGAGAAATACTTTACTTATCTATGCTGCCTAAATACATCAGCTTGCTATCTCACACAGCATACTTATCAATCCGTAATCGGACATATATAAATTACACATACATGGTATAATCAGAAAAAAAGAGATACAATAATAAGATATAATAAGCAATTTTTTCCCCCTACAGTTTACAATCATTTTCGGTCTGTACAACAAATAAAAATGTTTCATTTCATTCCTATTTTTCTATCTCATTTCTGCTCCTCCAATTTCACAATTTTTTAATTCACCCGATCAACAAATTCGCTCTCTGGAATTCACCCTCCTAGATCCCCTTCAGTGACCCGCTACACAAATTCAATATTATTTTAATAAGAATTACTTCCTGGAGTGTCAAAATTACCGGGGAAAATAATTTTTTGTGAAAATAACGTCTGCTAGCTCATTCCAGCTTGGGATGCGACATCGATAAAAAAAACATCGATGTTCAATGCTAATACATCGATGTTAAAAAAACATCGATTTTTTTTTAACCATTTCTGTATCATAAAGACTGTTCTAAAGACTACGCATGATCCGGCCAGTCAGAAGTGCTTTTTCAATCAACCAATAGGTGGACACATGGACTCCAAAAAACATCAATATTTTAAAATATAGAGGTGTAGATAGTTGACCGTAGATTAATGCTTGAAGAAGTTTGTCGGGGGGTGCGGTCAGCAAAGAACAACATAAATAAACAAAACC
>NW_027108109.1:20233-22006 GCF_000696795.3 Halyomorpha halys | reverse complement strand
AAACGTCGGCATAAAATAAATAAATATGGTTTTGTTTATTTATGTTGTTCTTTGCTGACCGCACCCCCCGACAAACTTCTTCAAGCATTTTAAAATATAGTTGCTTACAATACATTACCCAAAAAACATCGATATTTTTGAACAACTATATCAGAAACAAAAGTCTGTTCCAACGATCACGCATTCTAAGGCCTGTCAGAAGTAGGTTTTGGAACTAAGAATCCGGCATTGACAACAAAAAACATCGATGTTTTTAATATATCGTTCCTTACAATACATTACCCAAAATACATCGATGTTTTTGAACAACTATTTCAGAAACATGAGGTCTCTTCCAACGATCACGTATTCTACGGCCAGTCAGAAGTAGTTTTTGAAATAAAGAATCCGACAACGACTAAAAAAACATCGATGTTTTAAAATATCGTTGCTTACAATACATTACCCAAAATACATCGATGTTTTAAAATATCGTTCCTTACAATACATTACCCAAAATACATCGATGTTTGTGAACAATTATTTCAGAAACATGAGGTCTGTTCAACGATCCCGCGTCCTACGGCCTGTAAGAAGTGCTTTTTGAAACTAAGAAATCGACATCAACTACAAAAAACATTGATATTTTAATACATCGATGTTTTTTTAGTGATGTCACATTCTTTGAAAAAATTCTTCTTACAGGCCGTAGAATGCGGGATCGTTGGAACAGACCTTATGTTTCTGAAATAGTTGTTCAAAAACATCGATGTATTCTGGGTAATGTATCGTAAGCAACATTATTTTGATATTGAACATTGATATTTCAAAACATCGATGTTTTTTTTATCAATGTTACATTTTTTTTTTGCAAGAACTACTTCCGACTGGCCGGACTATATGTCGTCGTTGAAACAGACCTCGAGTTACTGAAATGGTTGTTCAAAAACATCGATTTTTTTTGGCGAAGATACATATGCATACAAGCAATGATATTTTAATATTGAGCAAAGATATTTTAAAACATTGTTGTTTTTCTAGTTGTAATTTATCTCTATCATATCGATAGCTTGAAGGTTGGAGGTACTTTTTTATTCGAACATATTGTTGATAGGAATCTATTTATACTGAAAATTTTTGGTTTTCATTTAGTTACATTTGGAAAAAAAAAATTGGGACAAAACATCGTTGTTTAGAAAACATCGGCTTAAAAACATCGATGTTTCCAAAACATCGACATCGATGTCGCATCCCTAATTCCAGTGATCCTGATGTGACCTGGCACTTATATAAAGTAAACATATTTTCTCAGGTTTTCTAGCATATTGATATAAGTTTATGATAGCCATATGTTCGTTTAGGTGTTCATAAAGGCTTTTAATGATCTCTAAAAGTCAGTGTTATCGGATGTAGAGTTTTTCTCAAATCATTAAGATACCTGTAAAGGTGAAATTTTAGTTTTTAAACATGATTAATTTTGAACATATTTCCCGAGAACATATTCTTGACCACTCACCGAGGGTCCGTGCCGGTTACCGAACCATGCCAATGGAAAGCACTGCCTGCCCCAAAGAGAGAAGGAAAAGTATCACGAGATCGAGCTGAGTTGGATTAATAGCAGATTTAGGACAATGTTATGCAACTTTCTACGTCACGGGCGATGAGCATCGGGTGTACAGTTCGGGAAAGTGACCACTCTTCTGAGGTTTATAAGTCATTTGCTCTTTCGACCAATGGTACAAAGTTATTACTGGAACTTAGTTCATAATATATTTATAAACTAACTGAATATCT
>NW_027108109.1:16862-18934 GCF_000696795.3 Halyomorpha halys | reverse complement strand
GTGGAAGATGATCAAGGAGGTGCGGCCAACAAAAAAATACAAATAAACAAAAAAATATTCATTCAGGCCGACTTTCCGAGCTGAGTTTCAGGTCTTCATTAGGGGAACTTTCGGCAGAGTTAGTGTGTTTAGCTAGAATCTCTGGTGAAGACCTGAAAAGGTCGAAACGTCGGCACAAATAAATATTTTTTTGTTTAATTGCGTTTATTTTCTTACCGCACTCCCCCCCCCCCGGAAAATATTCATCATTTATTAATCTAGAGCCAATTATCAACACCTCATTAAAAAATTATATAATTAAACATAGAATTGAGCAATATATCAATCTCTCTCACTCTAAGATATTTACTAAGGTCACAGCTGTGACCGCTGTCACATGTTCTACCACGTCCAAAGGCAATTAATATCATGGACTGTGACCACTTGACCACTTACTGTGCTAGTACAAGTTTCTACTTGACAGACGTGACCCGCTACGACTGCTAATGTCACCCATCCTCGTACTGAACACCGATAGCGGAGAAGAACAATCTCTAGAAAGTGTTGGAAAGTGGTTAAGTAAAATAAGACGGAGGACTTTTGCAATAGTTGTAGGTCAGTGGGGCCGGGAGAATGAAGGGGCCAAGTAATGAGGCGTCTTTAAAGTGAAACCCCCGGGCCCGTAGGGGAAGGGGCGCTACACAATACCAGGCTCCGATGAAAAACTTAACTGGTCCGAGGGTCCTTTTTCTCAGGATACGAAAGTGATGGGTTTCACTGGCGTCACACATCTCCAGCGCTTCTTCTTCTCCTTATCCAGAGCAAGTTCCCTTCCTTACAAATCCTTAACCTCTTTCTTGCCACGAGGTATCTGGCTGGCACCATTATGTTATAATCTTCACAACATTTTAAAAACCGATACATGACCATCAGTCCTTAATCTAATTCCTTGTTGTCGAGAATAAACTTTTATTTATTTAAATATTTATTTATTGCTATTTACAACTGTACATTATAATACATTTAGTAAATCTGATCTAAGTTAAATTGGAGTGTTACAGCCGTGTAGAGAAACTACCCATTGATAGCACTCTAATGACATTTTACATTAGCTGGTCTCGAGGCCTTCTTCTTTTCAGGTGCCTCGGAGGATTGCCAGGAATGGAAGAGGATGCACGATTAGAAACTATGGGGTTTGAGTGGTTAGAGAGTTTATAATAGAAGGAGTGATATCTGGTTCGGGCTAGATCGGTTAGGGAAAATTAAGGTCTTTATGTATGATTTTATTTGTGACAAAGTAAGGAACATTGAGGGTTTTATGAAGGATTTTGGATTGTAAGGATTGAATACGAGAGGAATTCGAAGGTTTAGTGGAGCCCCAAAGCTCAACTCCATATGTCCATATTAAACCTTTATTTGAGTAAGAAAATAAACATTTCCGCTAAAACTCTTTTTTTTTATTTTTCACATATTTATTACTTTTTATATCTATTTTTGATTTATTTTATATATATTTATATATCTATCTATCATTACTTTTATCAATTATACGACATTGAATTACGAGTTTATATTCTATTTATTTAAAATAAATATTAGTTGTATTTTGAATTGTACGTATGTATTATTTATGTTAAAAAGGGAAAAGTCACACTTGATATAAAGAAAAAATATGAAAAAAAGAATAAACAGCAAAAAATAAGGATATAAAAAAGTAATAAAGTAATAGAAAGAAGAAAAAAAAGATAAAACAACCGAAGCGATGAAACAAAAAAAAGAAAAGACATCTTATACTATTATTATATATTCTTTACTAGTTATGCCTTTACATTGTAAGGTAAAAATAAAATTGTCTTATTGGATTTGAATAAGTATGTTGTGAATCTAGTAACCCAATAATGTTGGTCAGTATATTTTTGTTATTTTTGAATAAAGTTTTTCCCCTTAATCGAGATCGAGATAAAATTTTACATCTTATTATAAAATATATTGCTCTTGTAGTTTATATAGCTGAAAGCCTATATAGTAAAAATATGATGAAAAATTTTATGAAAATTAAAAAAAAAAATTAGAAAGTTTTTCCTTCATATTTT
>NW_027108109.1:14026-16072 GCF_000696795.3 Halyomorpha halys | reverse complement strand
TAACTTAGACAATAGATTTTCTTTCAGTTAACCATGTTTTATTTTCTTTATATAAAGTCCACTATATTCTACCAGCTAATCAAAAGTGAATGTGCGTTTGGCCTACAGTTGAAGGCGTACTTCATACATCCTGTATTGTAAAGTATAATATAAAAAAAGTTAATTTTATGTAAATGGCAACAAAATCCAGCCTCCTTTATAAAATACTGGGGGGGGGGGCTGAATGTGCTTTGCCCTCTCAGTACAGCCACCTATGGTACACTAGAGAGAAGTGGGCCAAGCTTCAAATTCAAAATTGTCTCTAATTACAATAAAATAAATAAAAAATAACTTTATAACTTTTTTTTTTTGATTGGCTTGGAATTTCCACACGAGACTGAAAGGACAGGAAACTGCACATCGATTCCGATTATTACAATTTACTAGACAAACAGTCATAACTATCAATCTATTACAACAAACTGATCTAAAAGACAGTAATAAGACCAATCTGGACAAATGAAGTTGAGCTTTGGGGCTCCACTAAACCTTCGAATTCCTCTTGTATCCAATCCTTACAGTCCAAAATCTTCAATGCTACTTACTTTGTCACAAATAAAATCATACATAAAGACCTTAATGTTCCCTATATAACCGATCTAGCCCGAACCAGATATCAATCCTTCCATTTTAAACTCCCTAACCACTCAAACCAACTATTTTCTAACCTTGCTTCCTCTTCTATTCCTAACAATCTTTTGAGGCCCATGAAAAGAAGATGGCCTCTAGACTTTTACCTTTTAAGCAAACGGGTAGTTTTTTAATAAATAGCTAAATTTTTAATTTAAATTTAAGTAAATTTTTTGTGATCTCTTACCGTTTATTTATAGGGGTTGAGGGTTAAATACAGTAACCATGGTGGTGGGCCATGTTTTCATTTGGGGTCATGGTTTCTGTGGAACCGCCACAGAAATAAAAGTCGATCACCAAACCGGAGACTCGGACAGTCTGTCACGACTGTCACGATCCAGTCGCTTAACTCCTTTACATACGGAGTTTCATTATAAAATATTAAGTATTTAGTGAGATATCCTGGTATGGTTTGCCTACCTCAACATCCAGGAACAGACCCATGCTAACGAAGAAGGAACACTATAGTTAGTCCATCTTGATGACTGATGATTAATTAACATCCTTCTAATTAATTAACATCCCACGGCTATTATGATAATTGACGCGCATGTTAATGACGTCGCGTCTGAATCACACAGATGATAACAATATCATTTATCAGAACTAACTGATTTATTAACCTGTACTTCCTAAATGTACAGGTTATAAATAAAAAGACACGGAGGAAACAGTGTCTTCTAATTCCATTTTTAATCAATTGTGTATTATTACAGATTTTTATTTAGCAATATTTTCTTTACTCAGAGGTTCAGATAAACTGTCTCCTTTACCAATTCTACGTGGAGTTACATGATTAAAAGATTTTTTTTTTAGCAGGAAAGATTTGTTCAAACTTACACCAACTACTAGAAAACCTTATAAAATTTATTTTAAAGTTAAGTAAATTTCCTAAAATATGAGCCCTAATAGAGCTATTTACGTTCAAGATTATCCAAAATACGGTTTTTTTTTAAATCAACATTTCATAACGAAATAACGAAAAAAATCATTAGTTACTGAATTTATTTTGGAAAAAATATAACTCAAGAACCATAAGAAGTATAGATGTCTATTAGCGTTCAAAACAAAAGAAAGTCGAATGTATTATAAAGTTTTTTATCTTCGTATAAGAAGTAGTTTTTATGATATTTAACTAAATAAATTCACAAACTATTATTTCTTGTTATTCGGACAAATGTGTTGACTTAGGAAAAACCATATCCCAGGAAGTATTAGCCGTACAGATGAAAGCGAGCACTCAAAATAAATCCTAACTTACTATAAAGACTTTTATGAAACGTTTTATGATATTTGCACATGATTATAAATTTTACACATGAAAATTTATCCGAACAACTAGTTTTAAGTAGTTTTATTGAATTTCATGAAAACTAC
>NW_027108109.1:11376-12241 GCF_000696795.3 Halyomorpha halys | reverse complement strand
AGGTCTTTGTGAATGAGTTTATTTGTAACGTAATAAGGAGCATCAAGGATTTTACGTAGGATTTTTATTGTATGGATTGGATGCAGGAGGAATTTGATGGTTTGGTGGAGCCTCAGAGCTCAATTCCATATATCCAAATTGGTCTGATTATCGTAGTGTAAACTAATTTTTTTTAGTGAATGGGAAGTTTAGAGCGTTTGTCAGGTTAAGTGTTGTAGCAATCGGAATCTACGAGCAGTTTCCAAGAAATATAAATTTTATTTTCATAAACCTTATAAGCCAAGTCTATGAATTGCATTTCAAAAGCTGATATCTCTAACCGAACAGATGAACTTCTCGGAAAGGGTCAAAATTAAACGCTAGAATTTTCTTAAGTTCTTGAACCTCTTGAAATCTCTTTTAGAGAAAATTTGTTTATTGTGAAAATTACGTTTTAGAAAAATTTCATATCAATTTAATTATGAAAAGTGATGTGAATTTCTTTATCATCGTCCTTAAAAACTAGTTGGCTTTAAAAAAAAATAGTTTTATATAAAGTGGCAGTATATTTTAGCTCAGAGATAGAATATAAATGAATGTACATACGCACACAGTTGTCTATCTTATTAAACATTCCCTGAAACAAAAAAAATCTAATAATGAATTGGTGAACCCATTTATTTACTAACCATCTTTGGATGGTCCATGGTTACGCGCCTCCTGTTGAAGGACTTTGATATCCTGGCCGCCTAGTTCTTCTCCTTCTTCGGTGGAGTCCGCTTTCCTACTTCTTCTACCAGAAGAAAAAGGCTCCATTAGGAAGACAATGGTCAATCTCAGAGATGTTGAGGGTGAAGAGAACGTTCACCGAGTTACTTTCGCTTTT
>NW_027108109.1:10853-11326 GCF_000696795.3 Halyomorpha halys | reverse complement strand
TTCTTTACATTGTGTCCTCTCTTATTTACTGATGATATAAATTTGTATTCTATACATTTCATTATGTATTAGCCACATTTTCATAAGTTTTTTTTTCTTCTTTTATTTATTTATTTTAAAATGTTGACCTCTCTATTTGTGTGTTTTAACGTATTTATTCATTATATTATTTTATTTTATTAGTACTATTGTTTTTTTGTTTGTCTTTTTAAACTTATTTATCCATTCAAGTGTTCCCTGTAACCGGTTTTTTATTATATTTTCCTTTTAATCTATTTGTTAGTCTTTTTCTCGTAAAATGTATCTATTTGTTTGTTTTTGGTAAACTTATCTACTACTGTGACTATAATTGATGGTCTGATCTTACATTACTGTCTCATATTGAATTTGTTTAGCGGGTCACTGAAGGGGATCTAGGAGGGTGAATTCCGGAGAGCGAATTTGTTGATCGGGTGAATTAAAAAATTGTGAAA
>NW_027108109.1:3161-5953 GCF_000696795.3 Halyomorpha halys | reverse complement strand
TATTAAATTGATATAATTGTTACCGTAATTAACAACAAGAGGTAATATAGTGTCCAGAGTATTCTCTTGTAGGTTTTTAGAGCTCCTATTGGTTATAGCAGATTTGACATAATCCTTTAGGTTTTGTTTATGACATCATGAAACAACGCTAGGCGGTAGAATACTAAGTTAAAATTAATAGTAGAACTAATTTAATCAGTTAAAAGAAGCAATAACAAAAACTAAATTAAGCCCATAGAATAATCTAACTTCAGAGACTTATAAGTGACACTTTTAGTGTTTCAAATTTATTTTAAAAAATAAATTAATTTAAAATTGGTATATAATAAAAAAAAACATGCAGTATTGTGGGGCTGTATTAATAGCAGAGTACGTCTTTAAATTATTATAACAACTTTTTATAGAAGTACACAATTAGAGTGAAATACATTGAATTTGACGTGCAATGAATTAGTTATGAATGTCCTTTGGATATTAGATTCAGGGCTTATTTCACCTTAGTTGGGCAACTGTTTATAAATCATATCCAATCATAAATAGAATAAGTAATACGTCGTTCGCTACATTTAAGGTCAACTCAGTAAAAGAAAATATCTGAATTATATTTGTTTTTGATAAACCAAAAGAAAGAAAAATATTTGCATAAAGATAAACATATCATAAAACTAATGGAAAAATATGAATTTTACACTGGTTAAAATAATTCATTTTTAAGATAGTTAAACGTTATGACGATACATCGCACGTAATTGTCAAACGAACAATTGAAATAAAAAAAAAAATGTTTATTCAAATGAAATAATAAAATGTTATATTGGCGCCAAAGTAGTAAAGACGTCCGAAATTGAAGTTGTGCTGTATCAAATCATCATCATTATGTCATTACGATCAAATTTGCTTGTTGTAATTTTTTATACGGTTGTAAATATCAATAAATAAATAAATAAAAATATATTTTGTATAATCCGTTGTACAGTTAATAATCGTATTTAACAGCTCGTGAAACTTTTAAATACGAATTTTCATAGCACCAGAATAAAAAAAATGTCTAAAATTTTCCCCAGAACTAATTTAATCAGTTAAAAGAAGCTATAACTAAACTAAATTAAGCCCATAGAATAATCTAACTTCAGAGACTTATAAGTGACACTTTATATAATTTAAAACTTATAAACTTAAAGATGTTAGTAAATACCTCCTGCAGATGAATACAGTGGATGATGGAGCATTGCAACCGGCAGCAATGTGCAAGTGATTAATTGCAGAAGAAATGAACTAACTAGTTGCATCTGATCTCGTTGCGGAATGATTGCAAACATTCGTCTTTTGTTTTAAATAAAACATATATTCGATTCTATTAATTATATTCACTTTTATACAAACATTTAATAAAAAAACTATAATTAGATTAATTATTTTATATTTTCTTGTTTAAGAGTGGTTTAGTTTATTCTTAATTAAAACAAATTTGATCCTTTTTTTTCTCTCAACTTTATTCTTTACAACTTTTCCAACGTTTCGACCCTCAGGTTATTCTCAAGGATACGTACAAAAAGTTTTTTTAATTCTTATATAACAATTTCATTATTTCCTTTAAACTACGCACTGATTTCTTTGGCCCTACCTTCAATATTGATGTCATTTTCTTTTTTCAAATCTTAAAAATGCAGACTAATTGCCTTTGTCCCATCTTTAAATAAATTAATCATTAAAATAATATCATAATAACATTACAAAATTTTTGTTTTTTAAAAATTAGATTTCCTACTTACATAACCTTTTCTAAATAATTTTTTCCTAGATTTAAAAATTTTTCTTCCTTCCTTCATTCACATTTGCAACTTAAAACAGAACGTACCTTCAACAGGTTAGGACTCTGTTATCACCTTATCATATAACATAATTTTTCTTAAATCATTAATTTATATTTTCAATGTAATTTAATTAACATTTATTACTAATTATTCTGCTTATAACACAAACATTTTTTAATATATTTAAAATCCATAATTAATTTATTCTTATTTTATGTGTATTTTTCGTAAACATCCATATACCCCCTTTTTTTTATCATATTTTTTAACATATCTACTCATCTATTTATACTTTTATTAGTGTATTTTTATTCCATTTATACAATTTAAGGATTTTTCCATTTATTCATTTATCATCTTTTTTGTATATAATAATTACATATTTATTTTGCTTAAAATTTCCGAATAATGGTGGTTGAGCCACCAGCTTAGAATCTGATTTGTAATTGACAGTATAATTTATATTTTCTGAGATGTAAAACGATTCCAATATCTTTCTCCTAAAATTATTATCTTCTTTATGAATGACTTGGACATTTTCAAAATCAAATTAATGCTTATTTTGAACAAGTTGAACCAATGCTGTTTTTTTGGGGTTTCTTTTCCATATTCTTTACATCATTTCCATGTTGATACATCCTGTATTTTATTAGGAAATTAGGAAATCTAATTTTTAAAAAACAAAATTTTATAATGTTATTATGATATTATTTTAATAATTAATTTATTTAAAGATTGGACAAAGGCAATTAGTCTGCATTTATAAGATTTGAAAAAAGAAAATGACATCAATATGAAGGTAGGGCCAAAGAAATCAATGTGTAGTTTGAAGGAAATAATGAAATTGTTATATAAAAATTTAAAAAAACTTTTTGTAGGTATCCTTGAGAATAACCGGAGGGTCGAAACGTTGGAAAAGTTGTAAAGAAAAAGTTGAGAGAAAAAAAAGGATCAAATTTGTTTTAATTAAGAAAAAAC
>NW_027108109.1:2209-3077 GCF_000696795.3 Halyomorpha halys | reverse complement strand
AAGTTTATAATGGGTTTATACAGACGCTTAGATAAAATAGCCATTGGTAGTACTCTAATAACGCTTTTACATTAGAACGTTTCATGGCCATCTTCTTTTCAGGCTCCTCAGAGGATTGTCAGGAATAGAAGAGGGAGCAAGGTAAAAAATAGTGGGTTAGGATGGTTAGCAAGTTTATAGTGGAAGATATATATATAAGTTTATAGTGGAATATAACTGGTTCGGGCTAGATCGGTTACATAGGGAATAAGGTCTTTATGTATGATTGTATTTGTGACAAAGTAAGGAGCATTGAGGATTGTACGAAGGATTTTGGATTTTAAGGATTGAATACGAGAGGAATTCGAAGGTATTTACTTCAACAAGTAAATTTGATCATAATGACATGATGATATGATACAGCATGTAGAGAAACTACGCAGTAGTAGAACTCTAAAAACAGTTTACAATATAAGGTCACGAGGCCATCTTCTTTTCAGGCGCCTCGGAGGATTGCCAGAAATGGAAGAGGAAGCAAGGTTAGAAACTAGTGGGTTTGGGTGGTTAGGGAGTTTATTATGGAAGGAATAATATCGGGTTCGGGCTAGATCCGTTACATAAGGAACATTTAGGTCTTTATGGATGGTTTTATTAATAACAAAATAAGGAGCATTGAGGATTTTACAAAGGATTTTGGATTTTAAGGATTGAATACGAGAGGAATTCGAAGGTTTAGTGGAGCCCAAAGCTCAACATGTCCAGATTGGCCTTATTATATGTAGATCAGTCTTTTGTAATGGATTAGAATGGACCTTTGGTCTAATAAAACCTTTAAAAAACTACAACAGCTTTATTAATCCATATCCTTGATAATTTACAACCAACTATC
>NW_027108109.1:0-448 GCF_000696795.3 Halyomorpha halys | reverse complement strand
TAATTTACTTTAGAGTTAAAATTGTGGAAAATTGCATATTGCATCACACAAAATGCATTTACCAACTTCCTTTGAGTTTAAATTAAAATTTCTCTTACCCCTGTAGAACAGATTCGTTATCTTGGAAGACATCTTGACACACGCCTAACCTGGAATCCTCACACAAGACTGAAAAACAGGAAACTGCACGCAGATTCCGACTATTACAGCACTTACTAGACAAACGGTCTAAGCTTTCAACTCATTACAAAACACTGATCTACATGAAAATAATAAGGCCATACGGAGTTGAGCTTTGGGGCTCCACTAAACCTTCGAATTCCTCTCGAATCCTTACAATCCAAAATCCTTCATAAAATCCTCAATGCTCCTTATTTTCTTACTAATAAAACCATCCATAAAGACCTAAATGTTCCTTATGTAACCGATCTAGCCCGAACCCGATATT
>NW_027108108.1:0-4971 GCF_000696795.3 Halyomorpha halys | reverse complement strand
AGATCTAGAATATTATTTTCCTTTCTTGTTTGCGTGTTTCATTTTTTTAAACTCTTTGTTAAAGATCGGGTAAAACAACTTCATTGCTGTAGTTTTTTTTTTTTTTTTTTTTTTTTTTATTATTCCGTTCAAGAGAGGATGATTTTTTCCTTTTATTTATTGTTTTCCCTTTGATCAATCACACCTAAACCTCAATTTTTGTAATACTGAGATTTTATTATTTTTTTTACGAAATAAAATATTTAACATATGTATAACTAACGAAATTCACCTTTAAAAATTAAAAATTTTCATGACGAGTTTATTAGTATTAAAAGTCCTGAATTATATGGTATTAAAAGACGAAAAAAAATTTATTGTAATTTTAGTAACATATTTTATTTCATTACTAGCAATGTTAAGTATTTTTATTATTTTATGTCAATTTTTTAATTCAATTATTTTTGAAAGAATGTCTTATCATATCAATTTTTTAGAAACCTGAGGCTGTCCTCAGCTTATTTCTTGCCAAAACTCGACTTAATTAATAGGAACTTATCAAATAAGGAAGTTTTCTAGAAGTGGAAATTTTCATTCTTGTAGCAGACTGAATAAAATAATTCGTATTTTATTATTATATAATAATAATATTTAAAAAAGAAATTGAGTTTTATAACCAGTTGAAAGTCACCTAAAAAAATAGATTTTACAAACACAAATTAATAAACAGTTTGTCAGTTTTCTTTTTTTTCTGTAGAGAATAGGTCCAATGTTTGAACTTTTTCGAAGCTTTTAAAGTCTACTTGAATCTCCTTAAAGATTGCTTAACACTTAGAGGACATGAGTACCACCTTATTCTTTGCGTATATACATGATCTATTTCACAATGTCATAGTAATGTAAGCTTTAAAGCAAGAAACATTTTATATATCCTTTTAACAAAGCTCATACAATCAATTAAAAAAAAAGTCAAAGAAAACACAAATGAAAATTTTATAAGAAATCCCACCCTAGAATAAATAAAAACGCCACTTCGGTGGGGAATGGACAGGCTGACAGCCCGGAGAGTCGGCAGAGAGTGGTCAGACGGCAGAGCGTGAAGTTTACGATCGGCGTAGCCCGGTAGCGATAGTAAATCTAATGGAACACTCCTGTCGCTTTAATTGCCTGGGGTGAGTATGATTGACAGCTGTGGCGCTTTATGACCTCTGTCCTCGGAGAGCTAGACCAACTTAGGAGATTCAATTTTCTACCGCCTTAGCTAAAGCCGACTAAAGCCCTTGGGAACACGGACAATATACGCTGAGATAGCGAGAGCTCCAAAGCGTCTTAGTTCGATCCTTTTATTTTTTATGATGATAGTCTTTAAGAGAGCACTCCTGTATTCTGGAATCTTTATTTTTTTCATTTTCCACAATCTTTAAATCCCCTTCCAAGAGGATCATAATTGAAAATTTATAATATTTTTTAGGTAGCAATAATAAGATTACAACTTCAACAATCACCGACAAGAGTTTAACTATACGTTCTTATCATGTCGACTGTGTCTAATTAATATGGTTTCCATAACTACAGAAGATTTATAATTATTAATTTTTTAGTTTTTATTTCCTATATACGAAATATACAGTAAGGCACGCGTCCTCAATCCTGTGCTCGCCTAATTATAACCTGTGTTATCGATGTCCATGGAAAGTATTTAACACATAGCAGATTGGCTAGTTTTTAATAAAATATTGTATAACCTACCTATAATACCTTACAATAAACCTACACTTCAATTATTTTTCTAATACGTTAATTTTCAAACAATTTAGAGTCCATTAATAAATTTTCTGAGGTGCAGAAATTAAAAATGCAATCAATTTCTAAATTGCACGCTTTCTATATAGATACTATAGATATAATAGATTCCTATTAAATTAAAGGATTTGTAGCAATTTAGGGAACCCTCATGAATGTTTTCGGAGGTATGAAGTATAAAAATGCTATCGATTTCAAGATCGTAATCTCATGTATCGATTAATTTTTATTGGATTAGGGTCCATAATATATTTCAGGAATTGTGTAAAATGTAAATGATATTTTTTAAGAACGCGCGTTCGGGATTTTCTGAAATCGGGATTTACGTAAGGACTCTGGCAGAAGTATTGCGACAAAGTTGACTTTGGACCATTAAACAAGGGCTTGTTGACGAAGGTATGCTGCGTTAAGCTGTTGGTTCGCTTTATTTTCTTTTAACTGTAGATTTCCTGAATATGTTTTTAGTTTTTTTTTTTCCTTTCTGAAGTACTCTTAATGGGTCGAGTCTCGACTTTTGCATAAGCTTTATCTCAACCAATCTCTTGTCTCCCTAGATTCTAATCCGGATGGGACAGATAACTATTTATTTGGGCTATCTAATAAGCTTTGGATCGACCATGAGTTCGGAAGCTCTTCTTTGGTAGCGCGCGAAACAGTACGTTCTTAGCGAGTACTGAATTTCCATGGGTTGTAAGAGGTACAGTTTTCGCATCAGTCGATTTTTTTCCATCTGCATCGTAATGATTGTAGAACTAACTAGATTCAATACTTAAATGAATATATCATACCATTGATACAATAATTCATCAGAGGCACTGCGCTACGGTAAATATCTGCCAGAAGAATCTAGGAACCGTGAAAGAGTTATACTTCCATCTTATGAATATTCAGGAGCTCTAGATCTTAACCCTTTGCCCACAAATCTGCCCTTAGGCCCAAAGGGCAATGTTTCGAATCGGAGTAATCGAATAATTAGTGATTTGTGCGCGGGTCCGAGTCCATGAATATGGATAGAGCAATGCATCAAGGGACTGCAGGCCTTCGGCGCCGGACTTTCTCGGCGATGCAGGGAGTAGGGGGCTTGGGGCTCGTAGGGCAGAGCGCTGAGGGGACTCGTGATATATTGGTTCGCCCGGGGTAATAAGTTGACACAGTAGCATTAGCGCTTACCGAGGGTGTTAACTCTCTATGATTGATGTTCCCTGCCTCCCGCATTGTGTCTTCTCTCTGTGTCGGATTTTAAATAATACTTCGCCAATCAATAAAGCATTTATTCGCTATTCCGGGCCATGTGCATTGTCAGAGAACAGTTTGCTTCAAAAAGAAATGAGGTAATGAGATTAGTTTTGTCACAAATCTTTGTTGAATAAGACTAATTGATTATTAGTGACCCAAAAAGTAAGCTTGAGCTCACCTATACATTTCTTGACTTATTTTTATTTTATTTTTTAACTTTTATTTAATCAATACAATCGACTACACTTTAGGGGAAAAGTATTGACGCTGTAACTATTTAATCAAACCATATGTACTTATTAAAAAAAAAGCAAAGGATAAATAAAAATTTGAAAGTCATATTAAAATAGGAAAGTTATATAAAAATGAAAAAGTTTAATAAAAATAGAAAAGGGTTATCTTATTTAAAATTGAAATTAGAACTCGTGCATTTATTTTTCATGAACATGAACCAAAGGTGGAAAAATGTACAATGAACTATGGTTTACACGGGCAAAAATGAGAGGAGGGGGTTGTATATAGTTCAGTAGAAATTGTGGAGATATTTAAATTTATTCTCATTGGATCTAAGCCATTCTCTTTCTATGCCTTCCAAAATGTATTTCTTTTCTAAAGTGGCTACTTCCTGGTTCTGTAAGCAATAATGGCCGTAAATACGAATAGCCATAGTCACCGGCAACTTTGTTAATAACATTTTGTTTTCTTAGTTCAGGCTGGTCAATTGCAATATTTTATTAAAATTTTTGTTGAAAAATACCATCTTTTTACCCTTTTCCGGCTCTTAGGTGCGATGAATTTTAACGAATGAGGTATCAAATAAAGATAATGTCATGGAGAATGATGAATCTCATTACGATCCTTAAATTCTTACTGGAACTCTAATAAAAGTCATTAAAAAATATGAGAGGTAGAAATAAATCAGTGGATTGAGACGTTCAATTTTTTTTTTTTTTTTAATAGCTTTCGACTCGGACAACTATACCCAACTACTGAGTAGAATGGGCCCTGTATTTGAAATTCCAAAAATGGGTCGTTTTCGTGAAAGTACACGAATTAGAAACAGGTCGAACCTCATTCTAAAGGTTTCTTCCACAGCGCTAATGGACAATGTAACTATGGTTGACACGGTATACCTGTCGTATATTGTTCCATTCTTTTACAGGACTATGGGTCAATTTTTGTTGGAGCTTGGCCATAACTCATTGAATTAAAATTTATTAGCTTTAGTATGTAACTTAACTTCGGTATTGTCACCAATAAATATTGAGAAAATTAATTTTTTTTTTGATACTTTGACCTTACTAGCCAAAAATAGTGTAAATATAGTGTTTAGGTATTCTCAATATAATCTTCCCGATGATTGAGAGGGCTCAACTGACTATGATTTTTGATGACAAACTAATCATCTAGAAACCGTGAACGTTATGGAACAAGTCGAGTTCAAGATCCTAAAAATGATTCTATGAAATGGGTTTTGTCTCTCCGTTTGTGCTTATATAACAATATTTTGAGCTAAAGACTCGACAAATTTATATGTTTTATTGGTCAGATGATATTCCAAGAATGTTGAGAACAATTTTAGCTCAAAATATTCTGCATATGTAACGTTTTTTAGAGCAAACAGCTAAATCAATCTCCAATACTATTAGTTAAAGATAGTCATTATAATTAAGCAGCTTTGTCCATTGTGTATGTTGAACAGATTTTCTTGAGAATATTATATTGTTTATACGTATGAGCATTAGAGCTTATATCTAATGTATTATAGAGAAAAGGAAAAACGTCTAATGCGAGAGTTCTCGCAAGTGTAAACTAGTCTACTTATTTGATTTTTTCATCATATAAATATTTTGTAATAAAATTATTGAAACTTACATATTGCATATATTTAAAAATAAAGGGTAGTAAATACAAAAAAAAAGTAATAGATAAAAGTAATGGAATTCTGGAAGG
>NW_027108107.1:0-1539 GCF_000696795.3 Halyomorpha halys | reverse complement strand
CTTCAGCAGCATTCCATGATCGGAAAAATTAATATTTTTATTTAAATGAACTCTTCAGTCTGACTAAGATGGAGAAAATGTTACTTCCTATGTTGAAGATGTTCAAGGAATTGATATAGGTAATGGTTGCTGGTGATTTCGGCATTGAACTTCAGGCTTCGATGAGTATTATTCACATTGCTATGGACAACTCATAATAATTTAAAAAAAGTGTTTATTTTTACAAAGTAATTCTAAAAAATATACATTGGACTCTATATAATCCAAAAATGATCCAGATCATTCCCTAATCCGAACCATCCCTTAAAAAAGTGGAGATTTGATTTTATGTATGTAGTAAAAATATAAGCTGAGGCTTAAATAATCTAGTTACAAATACCGACTCTTTTTATTTAAAATAAAATCCAAGCTATTGATTGGAATTGAGAGGCTCTTTATTTTCTTATTGTCAGATACAATTAATCTATTCATTAAATTAATCTTCAGTGCGAAATCGTATTGTTAATACATTGGCAGTTTACGTTATTGAACGTAGTTTAATTTAATTGAAAACAATTAACTATGAGTTTAAAGAAAATATATATATGTAAGTACAAACAAAAAAATTGTTTTCCGAGAAACGTTTTATTAGCTTTTCAATATTTTCCACTACATCGGGTATTTCTTAGTAACCAACGTCATTACGAACATCAGTTGTTAACATTTTTTTAATAAACAAAAGTTTCATATTAATTCCTAAGAAAATAGGCAAAAAAAAAAGTTTTATTTTTAAATTGTATATATGTATATACAATATACATATATACAATTTAAATATATACATATAATATAATATGTAAATATACATATATATAATAACGTCGGAAAATAAATAGTAGTAAACTATTTATGTTTCACTTTTGACCGCAACCCTGACCATCTTCTTATATCTTTTTAAATTGATTTGTTGTTCATGGAGTTAGGTATTTTTCCGGTACGGTGATCCAAATTTTTCGTTAATCCGAACCTCCTTTGTTTTAATTAGTTTAGATAAGCGTGAGTCTATTGTATATTTAAAAAAAAGTAATAACACTGTAATATTTATTATTGCAACGGTATACGCAACATTTTCTCAAGCAAAACCTATGCAACCCGTCCAATCAAAGAAAGTTTAAAGTACATACAATTATACTAAGCAGGGTCAATGACTAATTTATCAATTTTTACACCACCGGTCAAAAAAGTAAAAAAAGTACCATGATTATATATATTTCCTTTATGATTTATATGTTTTTGTTTTATTTTTATTTCATGTTTTCTATTATTGTAAGAAACAAGATCTCAGGGTTTTTCTTCATTCTGTTAAGCATCTTCAATTATTTAACTCAAATCATGAATATATATATAAAAAGTGAAAATATTTGTCGAAATCAGTTTTTAGTCATTATTTTATAAAACTTTTTTCTAACTTATAGAAACTATTAAAAATGAGTTGAAAAGGGACGTATTACAAGTTAAAGAACTTGGTTTAATTTTTTATTAGATGAATAAAAAAGTTTG
>NW_027108106.1:4365-5936 GCF_000696795.3 Halyomorpha halys | reverse complement strand
TATTTGTTTTTCTCATACAAATTAATTAAATGATCTTACACCTCTCTGTGGTTGCATTTTTACAACTCTTGATGTCTAAAACCTAAAATGCTAATATAAATTTTCGCTCATTCATTTTTTTAATTTTCCTCATTATTAGTTATAAATGATACACTATACACATACTGAGAATATTTCTTATTCTAAATAACGTGGTGATAATTTATAATAATTAAAAAAAAATACATTTACTGTTAATTATTGCCCAAAATCCAAGAAAAATGTAGCAAACCATTTTTGGCTGACATTTGAATATAAATATTCGTACTTACGTGTTCTGTGAGAGATATCAGGAAAATCTATTTCGAAGTCATCTAAAAAAAAAATCATTTATTAAGCTCCACAATGATTAAATTATAACATAATATAAGTGCATCAACCAAAACATACCAAATATAAAATAATTGTTGTAATTCAGAATAAAAAAAAGTAGTTAATTGATAAATCTTAGAACAATCAGAAAACAATAAAAATAAAAGAATGAATCAGGTTAAATGTTTTCTGTATAGAAATAAACTATAAGTTAGTCTAAATAGCATCAGAAAGATGAATCCGGGATAAAATTCTACATTCACTGCAAACATTATACATACTATTTTGAATCGTTCGAGGCCATGCAGCTTGGCGCGGAAATCCCTTTACCATGTTAAGAATTATGAGACCTATTTATTAGCTAGGTAAAACCTACTTTGCTGCCAAGTGTTTACGGACAGTGGAAAAGTGTTTAATCAAATTAAACACCTTTTGTGGACTCTTCGACGATGATGCAATCGTACCAGAACTCACGCTTCCGAAGACGCACTTGGTTTGAAGGAGTTTCTTTGTGGCTTGTCGGAAGGCATTATTGCCTCAATAATCCAGGCTTTTAGAACCCTAAAAATTTTCCTACCTCCCAGTCTCAAAAAGCAACCCTAGTCGATACCTTGAGAACCACTTACATTCTGCCCTAGGATAAATACCAGGTCAAGTACAGACCTGGTATTTATCCTTTTCATACCTTAGGTCCAGCTGAAAATGTGTCCTACGAGCGACAACAAAGGCCAACATTAAGTCAATTCAACTCTCGACAATTTCCCTAGAGAACGCAGTCGTAACAGAAATATCACCCACTGTTATTTGGTCACAATTAACATGACCCTAATTATAAAACCATGTTTATCCTTACTTCCGTTGGGAGGTATACAGAAACTAGAATAAATGAAACACTACGCATCCAGACATAATATTTTTTTTTCATTTATGGGCAATCAACCAATTTAAACCATGATGGGAGGTCTAGTCGCAGGACCGCCACAAAAATAAAAGTCGTCCCTCCCCCGTCGAATTCGGTCGCTTAACTCTCTCAGCTACAAACTGCCTTCAGACATAACCTGCCACACAAAGATACATGTTATCGAGGTTCGCTTTGCTAATCACAACGGTAGCTCTGCATCTCCCCTTTCCACTGCTTAGAACCAAACCCCCATGGGCGGATGTTTGTATGGCCCAGGGGCCATGATGTGCGAATCCTGTCTGCTACAACCCGCCAAAGT
>NW_027108106.1:0-354 GCF_000696795.3 Halyomorpha halys | reverse complement strand
AGGAAATATCCTTCCTCATTACATCTTTCCTATTTTCAGTTCATAATATTTTTTTTACTTATATTAATTACTTTCAACATTATTACTCCAGCAGTAAATTTTGATGTGTTATAATTAATTACTATACAAGTTATTCGAATTTCATTCTATTTATTTCAACTTACACGTTCTTTTAATTTACTCTATTCAGTTTGATATAATTTTCGATTGTAGAACTTATCTTACTTAAATGTATATAATGTTTTATATCTTGTTTCGTTAATCATGATGAAGAAATGCAATGTGAGTCGAAACGCTAGCTTTCAATAAACGTTTTTTAAATATTTTGAGCTCATTTCTAAACCCTTACCGGTC
>NW_027108105.1:4362-6210 GCF_000696795.3 Halyomorpha halys | reverse complement strand
TTTATTCACAACTTGTAAAAGCATTTTTACAACCAGCGAATGAGATGTACAGAGGAAAAAAAACAATGTCATAAAGGCATGTTGGTTAAGGTCATCCAATGATGCCTCTCCATTAAAATTGAAATTTAAAAATCAATTTAAGAGGTTCCTATTCCAGCTCCTTCGTAAACGTCGTCTCGTATCTGGTAAGTCTCATGTTGATAGTCCTTGAATTAGAGGGTTAGTGTGTATTGGAAGTGTGTCGTTATTGTAAAACTTAAAAATATTAAAAGAAATCTAAAACAAACTGGTATGAAAACAATAAAACCTGTGCAGCGCCGATGAAATCTTCTGTGATTAAAATGGAGCTGGTTTTACAACTAAGGCATTATTTTGAACAAAATTTTCACGAGGAAGGAGCTGGTTCTCCTTACCACTGGGCAGTGTGATGTAGTTTATCGAGAACTAGAATAGAAAAAAAGGAGGACCTACAGAATGGATGCAGTGGACAAGGTGCAGATCCATCAGTAAGGTGTTAAACCGAGTACTGGGCTGTACCACAGTAAAAAATGTAATAAAAGAATAAAGAAAAAAAAAAAGAATTGGTGATCTTTGGGAGCAGTGGCATGCGCTATCCCCAGCGCACTACCCCACTGCTCCCGCACCCAGTATGCCAGAAATTGCGAGGGAGGGGGATAAAAAAAAAAGATCCCTCTAAAACTGAAAAACATGAAATTAGTAGGTTTCCTTACGTACGGTTACATAATTCGAATTGGTTACTACCTTTAGAGAACCATTGTTTGATTTTTTTTTCCAATCCCTCTAAAACAGAAGAAATTAGTCTGTTGCATTACGTTTGGGGTTACATAATTCGGATGAAAAATGTAATTATATTTATGTGTTATATTTATATTGGTTTATTTTCCTATTTTCTTTGTACAATCATCACGAAGAGGCCGCTCACCTCCAATTTTTTATAATCGAATCCACATTGAACGGACACATTAGAGCACCAGATAAGTATCTCAATGTAAGCTCCTTGGTTCATAAGAAATCGCCAATTGCATTAGGAATTACAAATGGAGTCAATAGAGAATTACATTAAAAAAACGGTTCATGAAGTTCCATTCCCAGTTGCCGACAGTTAAAGCAGCAGTGACCTACAACCTGGGAAACCCAACCTCAATCCGAAGAATGAAGCCCAGGCTGCTGCTGGATATTCTGTTATAAATTCTATATTTATTAATTCATTATTCACACTACCATTAGAAGGCAATTGTTTGTTTTGTTAAGTCTACAAATATCATTAATCTTTATTAAGCTCCCAAAGATCACCAATTCTTTTTTTTTCTTTATTATTATATTAAATTGTTTACTGTGGTGCAGCCCAGTATTAGGTTTAGCACCTTACTGATGGAGCTGCACCTTGTCCACTGCATCCGTCTGGGTGCCTCCAGCAGTTACCAGGCTGGTCCAGCCCTCCTGGTCTCTGTCTGGGTCAGCTTCCTCCTCTTCTGGTGGCTCACCGACGTCGGGCTGTCAAGTCCTTCCCATTGTGAAATGAGTTGGGCCCACCACCTCCTTCCAACCGTAAATGAACTCCCTGAAGAAGGGATAATTCTCTTCTTCAAACAAACAGGGAAAGTTCAACTCGGCGAGGGCGAAAATCCCGGTCTTTCTCGACAGCCTGGCTCGGTGTCCTTCTATGGCGGGACAATCTACTATTACGTGTTCTGCTGCTTTAGGAACTCCGCACGTTGGGCACCGGGGGTGAACGTTCTTTCCAAAGCTCTGCAACTTTCCCCGAAATCCCCCGTGTCGGGTTAGGATCTGTGAGACCCAATAGTCTGGGAGGACCCATTTAGCCTT
>NW_027108105.1:0-282 GCF_000696795.3 Halyomorpha halys | reverse complement strand
TAACTAATATAACAGTAAGAACAGTAAAAATATTTTATTTTTATACCCTTAATATGAAAATGGAATTAATAACAAATAAAAAAAGTAGATACACAGAAGTATAAAAGTACAGTACACACTAAAATATGGAAATAAGAAAAAAATAAAGACCAAGAAAATTATGAACAAAATTGGAAATAGGGCACCCACCTTTCTGAATTTTTCTGAATGAATAGCGCAAGAATGAAATAAAGGCGGATGAAATAATTAACAGGAGAATTCGACAGTTAACAAAAGGCAGTA
>NW_027108104.1:0-5376 GCF_000696795.3 Halyomorpha halys | reverse complement strand
TAACCATCCTAACCCATTAATTCTTAATCTTTCATCCTTAACAATCCCTGATAATCCTCCGAGGCGTCTGAAAAGAAGATGGCCACGGGACCTTCTAGTTTAAATGAATGTTTGAAGTACCACCAATGGGTGGTTCCTTCCCAAGATTTTCAAGTGTATATGAAACATACTACATATTTACCTGTTGTATTATTTTGTATAGTTGTAAATTACATTAAATAAATAATAAAAAAAAAGATTTTGAACGGATATTGATCACTGTATCTCAAAAACGACATTTGAAGCTGAAATTATTTATAGTGGTTCCACAGTATACAGTATATATATTGTATAGTGTATACTGGGGCTGGATTCCAAAAATTCCAAGTCTTAATTGGTTGATTTTTTTTTTATCTCTAAAATAAGACGTATAGCATGATTTATTATAACCATTCTTAGCACAGCACTTCCCACATTTCGTTTCAAAAGTTATAATGCATTGTTTTTACGATTAATACGATGGGTTTAATACAAATTCGGTAATAGTTGTTATATCTTTTGAAGGATAAGTCCTTTAATAATAAGTTCTAAGACAGCGAGGTCAAAACAAATTACTCAAATTGCTACCGAATTGCGCAATTTTCTGGTAAATTGTTCTAGTGAGGTATATTTTATTAAATCATAATTTATATTATCATGGGATCGATACGTCCAAGATATCAGAGTGGTATTTTTGGCTTTATTTATTTAAAATAAGCTTTGCAACTTCTTAAGTAAACACAAATTGGAATTTCTAGTAATCTTTTGTTAGAATTCAACTTGTGATCCAATACGGTGTTATACGTTGAAGAATTTAGAATCCTCTAAATAGTGAGTAAGATTTTGAATAAACATTATTGACAATAAAATTGCTAAATACTTACAATGTAGGAAAAAAGTTTATCAACATGTACTATATTTGTTTTATTATTATTTGGTTTAATATCCTTTGCTGATGAATAATAATAATTGGTCCATGTGTCTGTCACGCTGTTTTTTTTTTACTTCCAGCTTCATCAAGTATTTTATGTATTGACGACTTCCAAAGTTCCTCTCTTTTTTATCTCTTATCTTGACTTAGGGTCAAATATTAAAAACATGATAGTTCTTAATTCATATAGTTTTTTCTTCTAAGACGTTTCGGGGATACTTTGTCTCCTTCTTAAGGTTTTATAATTCAATATTTTTTTAAAATAATCATTTCCATAGTTGTATACAATCAATTAGTTTCATTTCTAATTATTAAAATAAAAAACAATCAAATAAATAAGTGTTAGCATTATTTGGTTTACTTACCTAATTTGTCTTAATATTATAGGGTAAGTCAAGAATTTATTAATTTATATGAAAATTTAAATTTACAACTATGACGAAGTTATTTTTTTTTTTATAATTACCTATTTCGCGATAACGATTTTTGTCTAGAGAGAGCAATATGGGCGGTTGCTTGTTGTTTGGCCGAGATCTGATGAAGGCGAACAACATTCAGATCAAGATTTTGCGTTTAGTTTTCTCCGACGGGTTGGTTACGTTGGCGTAAATAACTATCTTCAGAGCCTTCATGACAGAGTTCTCCTCCCTCCTGTTTGACTCTCCCTAGACGTTTTTAAAAAATAAATACAAAGAATTAAAAAATAAAAAACCGAAAACTTATTATAATTAGTACTAAAATTAAATGTTGTTTTAAGCAATATCATTCAGAATATATAATTATTCTTTGGAAAAAAAGAAATTTTTTTTTAATTTTGATACGAATCATTACTGTTACATGTTTTAACTGGAAATATTAAGAATGTTATATTTAAACTTTAATAGTATTTCCTAGAAGGAGAGGTTGATTCTTGACCTCCACAGGCCATACCAGACCGGATTAGCTACGCCACTGATCGTGCACATTATAAAACAGTAATTATCGCATTTATTGTAATGAGTGTATATTTGAACTATGACAAAAAAAAAATACTGTTGAAATTATAGCCTTGTCCGTCACACTTTTTTCAGATTCTCAGGCCTTTGTATTTTATCAAACAATTGTTGGAATCTCCAGTTTTCTACGCTACATTCAGTGGGGATAATGTGCATTCTCTTTTAAAGTATGTACATTGAGTGTCAAAAGTATTCGGAATTTACTTGGGAGTTTAGTTTTTAAATTTTTTCTTTTGATCTATTTATTTTTTTAAGGGCTGTTACCCCTTTGTTAATGTTAGGAAGACACTACATAACAAAAAAATATAAAAATAATTGTGTATTTTACACGTTTGAACATAAAAGTAAACAAATATAAAAAATATGGGTTCTAAATGTATTCTGGAATCAGGATTTCTTATTGTTTATTTGTTACATTCCTACTTGTCTTCAATATGGTTTTATGTCCCAATTATTTCCTCTTCAATACGGAATTAATATTCAAACTGGAATGAAGTTTTTAAAATGAGATATGAAAGTAAAATATCGATTGATTAACATCGAACAATGTTTTTACTAGAAAAATATAAAAATTAGCCAGAAAGTAAAGTTGCTTGTTTATTGTAGGCAATAAAATAAAAAGATACATAAGTTCCATGCTTCATGATGCCTGGAAAAAGTCCAAAATAGATAAATGTTACAGATGAAGGACTGATTACCAATCAAATCAGAAAAAAAACCTCGAAGTATGTGTTTTTATTCTTCTTGTACTCAGAAACAGTGGTGGAAGGGTTGTCCTAAAAAAGCCTTTCAACATTCAAGTTTATAGATGAAAAAGGTGGATATTCGCAACAAAGTATGCGCTGGACAGTTAAACACATTGGAAGAGGGCCAATGGTTGTTTTGGACTGCTTTTCTTCGCCGAAGTTAGGTAACCTTGCATTCATAGATGGAATTATGGATAGATTCAGTCTGTTGGTATTATGCAAATAAACTTTTAAAAAGTGTTAGAAAAATTGGGATTGAATAAAAAATTCTACACATTATCTAGACAGTAACCCTAATCATATCTACTAGTACTTAGCTACTGAAGAATTACCTTTAAGCTTTGGAAACACCTCTTTTTGTCACCCAATCTCAAATTGATTGGATTTTTTTTTTCATAATCTCCTTTATTATTAAATTTATACAATACAAATGACAAATGCATACTAGCATACTACTGCATTGGATTGCTTTGTGGCATTGTAAGGTTTGTTGCAGGGTCCAATAAAGGTAGTCAAATCATGGAGCTAACGCCAGTGGATTATTGGAACAGGGAGGGACGTTCCACTGGTTCGCAAATTGATTGGATACGTGTATACCTACGTATACAAAAATGAAAACGTTCTCGAGGGAAAATTCTTGAACAGAACCAAATTGCTCAAGATACATTTTTCCAATTAGTTAAATCAGTGCCTTTAATGTTAAAATGTGTAGTTAAACATAATGGTTTACTTTCTAAGTATTGATGTATTATACTAAATTAATTTAACTCGGTATTGAATTTATTTATGAATCTAATTGTGTATATTCGAATACTTCAGATACCATATATTTTAGATATTTGTTAAATCTTATGATAAATAAGATATCGTATAAAATAAAATTTTATATATTTTTTATTGTATAGTATCTTCTTAAAAAAAAAAAAAAAAAAAGACCAACAAGCCTTAAAAATTATAAGAAATAAATGTAGATGTATCTGTAAAATCCGAATACTTATGACACCAATAAGAGGAGACTGCAGACATGGGATCACCGATTTAAATGAAAGTTTTTTTGGTGATACTAGGTCAAAATATATTAGACACTTCTCCAACACGGTGTCTTGGTAGGAGCTGAGAAATTGTTTTAAATTTAAAAATTCTTTATCGAATACCACCTTTGTTCTTGTATTGTATTTAATGATTATTATGTACCAATCGATTTGTTTTTGTGTAGAATAAGAAAAAAAAATATTGATCGTATTAAATGAGTTTAATTGTGGAAAAAATTTCAAAAATGGAGATATAAAATAAAACTTTTATTTTTGCAGAGCAGAAATTCAGCTTTGTGAGTTCGGGTACGAGATACATCGGCAGAAAAATATATCTTCTAAAATTTAAGCCAACAAATTTGTAATTTTTGATCTACATTGAATTTATTTAAGAGCTTCTAAAGATGCTAAAATCGAATCTGACTTCGTTTTCCTAAAAAAAATATTTTTGGTCTACTTTAAAGGAAGCGGCTTATGGTTTTTGTAATTTTTTACACATTTAAATTCATTTAATATTGTAATATGATGACCAATGATCTTTTTTTCTTATTCTACACAAAAACACAAATCGATTGATATATCTTTGATGCGCGGTCATAAGGGCTTAAGTCAATTTTTGAGGATTTGGAGATTATGTCGTATTATAGCACCAAATCAGAGCTACCGGTTAGTAATAAGGTCTTTATGCTAAAGATAGAATTACTACTGTATTGTTATATAAAAATAAAAGTTACAAAAATATCAATAATTACATTTTACATAATGTTTTGAACTTTGTTTTTGATCTCCTGAAAAATTCATATTTTCGACTTAAGCCCTTATGGCCGCGCATCAAATATATAATAATCATTAAATGAGTACTGAACAAAGGTGCGATAACATAAAAAATGTCTATAAATATATTTTAAAAAAAAATTTTCTCGGCTCCTAGGGCGCATAAGCAAGAACTCTGGAACATGTGTGTAGTAATTTTTGACCTAGTATCACCAAAAATATTTGCATTCGGAATCGGTGATACCACGTGCGTATTCTCACCATATTGGTTTAGAATTGTACTATTAATATTCATGAATTATTTTTATTAACTATTGATATTTTTTTTTCCTCCTTTACCTATTTATTTTTCATAGACATTTAATTATTTTTTAAATTTGGATATTTTAACGTCATATCTCCAGAGAGAGTATTTTAATTAAATTTCTCTATTAACCTAATTGATTTAATATTCATCACAATAGTTTCATTTATACTAATTACATTTATTTATATTGGGAAAATTAATTAGTATACATGTTTTATTTAATTAAAATACCAAATTTGTTTTGAAGGGTTGCAATTAATTTATTTGATGAAGAAAGATGAAATAAAATACATACAAATTGGAGATAGTATTTTATTGGGTTTCATTTCCCTATCGATAATTTATTTTATAATGGAAGTAAGTATAATGCTGTCCTTTCGTATTTACTATACACTGTTTAAGACTCTATTGACACGCCCTTTAGTTTTGAGAGTTTATACGATCTGGAAATGAAACTTGGTTGTTCTGTCATGGTGAATGAACGTTTTTTTTGTGGTGTGGTCGAATTAATAATCTCTTCCTGTTCTTCACATAACTTTTGAATTTTGCAACGAAATATATATATATATATAAA
>NW_027108103.1:230005-246354 GCF_000696795.3 Halyomorpha halys | reverse complement strand
TTCATTTGTGACTTTATATATATATATATATATAATTTGTATTGGATTGTTATTTTGTCCTGCTTTTGTTTTTATTAGATTCGGCGTAAAAAAAAAAAAAAAAAACTCAGGAAACATGTGTTGTTTGTACTATAAATAATATTTCAATAAATAAAAAAATTGTTCCCTTCTCTCCCCCTTACACTTACAAAACCTTCATCCATTAGAGGAATTGTTTTGGGCTTTGTTGATTATTCATTTTCATATTAGAAAAAAAAAAAAATTTACAAATGAATGATTTTTTTTTTTGGTTATTGGCACTTCATCACGTTTTTGTTTTTAAAATTTGTGCTACGTTTTTTAAACACTTATGTTGAGGGGTAAACCAACACTCCACAGATTTTCTTTATAAGTTATCATCTAAGTCATTAATTACATTAGTTCAAATCATTAATTAATTTGAGATTTGAAGGTATCGAGAGGACTTAACGGAAGCACTATTTGCGTGATAAATTTTTACTATTTTTTTTTTTTAATTAATGATATAAAATTAATGATTAGAAAGATATAATAATTTCATTAAAATATTGAGTGTACCGTATAAAATAGAAAAAAAAGTAGTCGATATATAGTTATTTATTAAATTATCTTATATTTACAACAATTAATTGGATTACATCTATTATTCTTAGACTTCTGATAATGCTAAATTTTTTTTTTTTTTTTTCATTTACTCAAAACATTCCGAACCCTTTGAGTGTGGTGTAGGCCTAACTTTCTTAGAAGCACACACATCTCATGTTTCGCATGATGTGACAAATGTTGATCCAGAAATAAGATATATTATATATTTAATAAATAAATTAATTAGAATATAAATAACACCATTACTATTACAAAATAATGACAACACTCTTTACCTTAACCTCTTTTCCACATAAATCTAAAGTCCCAACCATGAAATCTTTTATAATTAAAAAATCTAGGTACATGAATTTCATTATATTAATATAGTATTTTATACTACATATTATTACTAATAATAACTAAGAATTCAGGAAAATTAAGAAAATAATAACGTATATTTTTTTCGTTATTAATAGGAAAAGACAATTTTCATTCATAGATATATTTTCTTACATCTTCAACGTGTTGACGTTTCGGAATAATCATTCCCCATATTAAGGAAAACAAAACTAGTAAAAAAATAGCAAATCCTGTACCCTGGCACAAAACTGTTAATTTAATTTAAACAATATTTTATGATTAACCTTAAAATAAAAAAATACTGTTTGTCTTTTGCATTATACTTGTACATTACATATACTTGAATTCATGTATTTATTTCAATTTATCTTTTCATACTGGCAAGAAACAAAATGTTTAAAAAGTAAAAATAAAATGCAATAAGGAAAAGTATCAAATAATTAATTCTATAATTAAATGTTAAACTGATGATGATAAATTTCCTATAACATTACTATTGACAGGAAAATATTGATTAACTCAATATGAAGTCCAGAAATATATTAAATTTCGAAGGGCAATATTCATTTCAGAAAACTGACAGAGTAATATAGAAGTTAAAACCAATTATCAATAGGATATAAATACAAAATGTGCTTACTTGACATGTGATTGCTATCTAGTATATGTTTTATATTTTATAATATATCAATTATAAAATTTTGCGCAAATTATACAGTAAGTATTGAAGACAATTGGAAATAGATATAACATGTAAGTTGGCTGCGAGTCATAGGCACAGAATAGCAGTTTAATCTAATTAAAATATTAAAAAACTAAATTAATTCTAGTGAATAAAGTCGGTATTATTTTGTAGGCATTACGAAGACCTGACCGATTCAATTCGTGTTACAAGAAACGACTATTTTATTTTTGTTAAGCAAAAAAATTTAACATTGCTAAATATGGTAAATAAATTAATGTTTTTTGTAGTAAATGATAGTTCAATACATGAACCAGTTCGAGTTTCAAAAACTGCTTACTATATAAAATTTCTAAAAATCATTGTGACGTATGGTGTACCAATAAATGATTAAATGAGTTTTATCATATCCATTTATTATTGATAATAAATAATTTTTTTTTTAATATTTTAAAAGTATGATTATATTTTTTAAAGACAATTTATTTCATAGTATTTAACAAAATTTTGTTAATCACAATTTATCAAAAACTAAAAACACAATTGAAAAATTAAAACCATCTAAATGTTTACAGTCCTCTTTCCTAATAATAAAACAAAAAAAAAATTATAGCAAATGAGAGACAGTTTCTTCGATCATACCGGTGAATTTCCTCTTATCTATTTTGTTTATCATAGTTCAATTGTCAATCAAAGGAAGATTAATTGTTTTTATCATATATGGAATAAAAGCATTAAAATATTATTAAGAAAGGAATAAGTAATCAATATGGAAAATTATGGCAAAGTAAAAATTTATGTAATTTCAATTTTTTCCAATTTTATCTTTCATACCTTCCTATCGAATATGAAAACTTGCCAATACACAGATTCATAAATTGATTTGAAGTGAATTGAACGATATCTGTAGAGGCACCATTTGTTTATTTATTTTTAGTAGCTAATTGAACAAAATAGTGCCTATCAAAATCGAGATGGCACTGCAAAGAAAAACAGGAATGGAAAAATTCGCTCGACCACGTCTGCGAATATTTCATGAGAAAGATTTATTTATTATTTCTGATCAGTGATATTTTTTCGATGTGGTATTATCGTAAGGTGAATAATTAAATATCAATTTCTGTTAAATTTCTGCAACGAAAATTTGAAATTGTTTACTCATTTAAAATTTTTGAGGTTAATGACTTCCATTTTGAATGAAATATTTATTAATTATTCATAACATTGTAGAACGTTTCGGGACCACTGTCCCATATTCATGCACTTTAAAACCTACAACAATTGTTTATATTATTATAATAAATCCCTAATATATTTGCTTCATTTTCAATTATGTTTTTCTCATCATTGAATAGTCTTCATGAAATAAAAATCAGAATCTCTCCATGTTTCTTTTTTTTTTTTTAAATATTTACGTGTCTCCTAATTACGGACCTGTACCATTACCTCATAAGCAATAGCTTGACCATGCCCATATCGCGATGCTTTTCGAAAGAAAATGGATGAAAGTCCTAGTCATTTCTGATATTCAGGAGAGGAGGGGGACTCTACAGGAGACCAACCTATTGTAACCATGGTGGGAGATCAGGTTTTTCATTTTGTGGGATCTCTGCTCAATAAAAAAAAAGCAAACGTCTCAGGCCGGATTTGAACCGGCGCCGTTAAAATTTCCAGGTGGCAAAGACCTGCGCTTATGCCTTTAATGAATAGCATGCCAATAATGTATTCATTTCAACTAGTTGTTGATTATTCCTTTAGTAAGCTAATTCATGTTTCTTTTTATCTAGCAGATGCTCTTCTTCTTTGTCCTAACCGGCGATAAGAACTAGGGAAATTTTCCCAGAGCGGGAAAGGATAAAGGAAATAGCACATGGAGGATTCGGATTCGGTTGGGGCCTTTTATAATTCAAGAGAGGTTTCTCTTGGGTTGGCGCCTACCATTTCACAGCATAACATGTCTCCATTGAACCCCGTCTCACCTTGGTTCATGTCTTATTCAGGCTCTAAACTCAGTACCTTAAATCATTTGTTAGTATGAAGAGGCTTGAAACCCTGTCTTGTTCTATTATTCAAGTACATGGAATTTTAAATTGTAGTCTTGGTGTTTCGTTACAATGCAATCGTAATTATTTTCCGTTCCTTGTTTATTGGAGTTCTATTTATTAGTTTTGTCTTAGTCTCTTTAAAAAAAAAAAAATTAAATTTAAATTTCTTACTTGACAAACGCTCTAAACTTCCCATTCACTACAAAAAAATAGTATACACTACAATAATCAGACCAAACCATCAAATTCTTCCCGCATCCAATCGTTACAATCCAAAATCCTACGTAAAATCCTTGATGCCTTATTACGTCACAAATAAACTCATTCACAAAGACCTTAACCTCCCATTCGTTACAGAATTGGCCCAAAACAGATATGCGTCTTTTCATTCCAAACTCCTTAACCATCCTAACCCATTAATTCTTAATCTTTCATCCTTAACAATCCCTTATAATCCTCCGAGGCGCCCGAAAAGAAGATGGCCACGAGACCTTCTAGTTTAAATTAATGTTTGAAGTACCACCAATGGGTGGTTCCTTCCCAAGATTTTCAAGTGTATATGAAACATACTACATATTTACCTATTGTATTATTTTGTACAGTTGTAAATTACAATAAATAAACAATAAACAAAAAAAAATTAAATTTAAAGTATCCGATCTCTCCCGATCTCAGCTATTCATCACTTTGTTATATTTTGTTAACTGTAGTATTCATCCTAATAACAAAGTCTATATTTGTTATTCTTACATCGAAAACCCTAAAATATTAATTTTTTTAGTAACATAAAAAAACAACATTATGATAAATGTTTGCCTTCCAGGGCGGTAAGTGAAAGTTGGACTCGTCCCACAAGGTTTTGTATAACATTTATTAACGTTACCGCGAAACAATGTCAAATTTTGGCCAAAAATCAGTACAATTTTGAAATATTTGTTATATAAGTATATACCACATTAAAGCATTAACATACTTGTTTTTATTCATTTAACCAGCTTTTAATGAGTTTAACTTATAAAGCACTCAGCAGTTTTCAATTTTCCTGTGAACAATCCTATATATTTTTTTTAAAACTTTGCTTGTTTTAAGTTTTAACTAGAATGATGATGATAGAACTCTATAATCGATTTTGGAGTAATTATTTTTATATCTACCTAGAAGAAGAAATGCATACAAAAAAAAAGATTAATTGCAAGCAGTATCTTTAGTTTCCGCTCACAAAAGCTTTGTAAAGTTGCTACAGAGAAGACGAGCCAGGCTTCAGTGAGCGACTCTCTTGATTACCTGCCAATAACACTCAGTTCGGACTAGTCACTTTGCGAACCTTCCCTCCTCCAACAGGTTTTTAAAAAAATATTAAAAGCTATATTCTTTATTTGATTGAACATATTTTTTATTTATTTTTTTTTACAATTCATAGACGTTATAGCCATCCATCTGTAAACATTTTAAGTTATTATTTATATCCTACGATCTTATCATCCTTACATGTTTTCTTTGAAGCCGAAAATTCAGGAATATTTTTAAAATAATGATTTCAATTATTAAAGTTAAAAATCAAATTTAAGTAATTCTTACTGGGTTACGGTAAAATGAAAGACAAGAATATATTTTTTAACTGTAAACAATTGTTTACAAAATGTGAGTAAAAGCGGATAAACGCAAATACCAAACCAAAAGACTGAAAATATAAAAAAAAAATCAAAACAAAAATCTTCAACCGTGTCAACGGACTTGAATGTCACTATCTCGCTTTGAATTTTCTACTGAAGAATATTACTCGTTGGTAGACGTCTTTGCTTCTAACGGCAAGAATTGCTCATTCACGCAGCCAAACTTGGTTCATGTTATTTTTTGAATACAGGGGAATACTTTTTCAACTAATTGTTTACTTAACCTTCCTAAACTTCAAATTTAAAGTTATCGGGTTGTGAAATTCGTCCTGTAGTCAGATCAACCGGCATCATACCGTTCTTGCTTTCCAATAATTACTGTGAGAATATCTCAGCTGATCAATTGTCGCCTCAAAGTGGAATATTTCAGGCAAGCATTTATTTCTTCTGCTGGTGTCGATCAAAGAATTACAGGTATGTTTGCCTAAAATCTACTGCAGGCAATATTAATGCGTTCCAAAAACATCTTATATTTCCAAGCGAATCTCATAATAATCGATCAAGAGCCTCGAGTGATTTTTTCCAGTAACACGCGTCCCGCTTCTAGTCAGCTTATGATATGGTTATGGCTAACATTGTTAAATGAACCTATAATGCCAAGAAGTACCACTACACGGATACCTTTCTGAATTTTTGCACCTTTAATAAGGGATTCATTCTCGCGTTGACAAGAGTTCCTGGAAGACCCTTTATAAAACCCCTCTGATTGGAAGGTGATCTGTTTTCTAAGTACATGGTCCGGAACTTTCATGATTTGGCATCGTGGCCTGTTTTTCATAATCCCCACGCATACAGAGACTTTTGTTCTCTCACTTTCAGTAAATTTTCAATGGACATTGGCATCACCTAAACATATCTGCTGTTTTAGTCACAATGTTAATTATTCATAACGTACAACTCCAGAACTTTTGGTTAAGCTGAGTATGTCAACGTATCATCATGTAATGTTATTTGTTATCATTTAGGCATTTTTCTCATTGAAATAGCCTAACAAAGCTTGAATACCGAATTAAAAAAATAAGTAACCTGTTCTAATTGTTAACAATTACAATCAATGGCACTATCTACTTCAAACAAGCAAAAACTGAGAGCTTCCGATCTTTCCTGATTGCATTACGGTTATCGTTATCTTGGTTATTGCTAAACTGTTGTATTCTTAGCAGGAACAACATTTATATTCGTTATTTCCACCTCGAGAAACCCTAACATGAATTTTTGGAGAAATATAATAATAAAAAATTTGTGTTAATAATTTTCGCCTTTATCGGATATTTTTTTTTTAAATTTTAAAAATTTTATTAGGGAAAATTTTATTTTACTTAATTTATGCACTTATGCACTTATTCAATTATTTAAATTATTTAAGGATAAATGTAATGAAAAAAAAATGATTTTTTTCTTTCTTCTCTATATCCTCAAACTACTGTTTCTAACCTCATAAAAATTACAAATTTCTGAAATACACATCATTTCCATATTAAATTGACGGAAAAATGTGTATGTATGTGATACCAAGATTAATTTTTTTCAACCGAAATATTCAGCATTAGGGAAGAGGCTGTTCTAAGTGGGTTTGCCAATAAAACGATTGTAAAATAATAAAACATAAAATTAGTTATAAATAAAAATAGCTTTAAAAGAAATATACGAGTGAAATAAAAATATAGATAATAGTTTCGCGAGTGGCCAACCCATTTCAGTCTCTTTTAAACCTTTTTTTATTAATAACTCACGTTTTATGTTTCATTATTTTATATTCATAAAGTACCTAATGATTCACCTTTCATAATTAAAATAGGAACACACAGAAAATGTATAAAGATGGCATGGCTAAAACATTTGATCGCGAAAGTTTTGTTTCTTTTACTAAAAGCTATAATTCGGCCATAAATCAGGCCTAATTCTTAAATGATTCCTAGGACGTTATAAATTCCGTAAAATGTGCAACTATTTAGGTAATAGGAACAAGATATAAACAGAAATAATCAAAGCCCAAATGTTGCAGCAAACAATTTTTTTATTTAACTCATACTAATATTATACCAATTCTTACAGAACATAAAAGATTCGCAGCTTATATATCAGTGCTAAACGATCCGTCATTATATATCAGGCTAAACGCCAAGCAATTAGTAAAGCAACCATTATCTCCCGAAAAACTGATCGCTGATAACGTCGTGATGTCGGAGAATATCAACCCTGAAATAGTTTGAAGTAATTTCTCTAAGTGATTTTGAGCCTGTTTGTAATAGGAAAATTTGTGATATAAAAAAATCCATTGTTAAAAATCAATATTGTTATATTGTTAAAAATATAATCTATAAACTATGTACAATGTTTACGTTTCATTTGTGACTTTATATATATATATATATATATATTTTATAATGTGTTTATTTTTCTCGTAATTCAATTAGCACCTATTGACAAGCAAGTGGGCTTGTATTTATTATGACTAATGAGTAGGTAGAAACTATTTCAGGTAGGATTTTGGATTGTGAGTCCAGGATTCTAAAGGAATTGAATTGTTTCGTTGACACCTAAGGTCAACTTAGTAAGTAAGCCTGGTTATAGTTGTTTAGATGAGTAGTTTTTAAATTCAGGATGTTTAGAGCACTTGAGTAATAAATAGAGACCGGATTTTCGTGCAGTAGAAAAACGAATATCTTGCTTTTTTAAAAAAAAGCCCAAAATGCGCAATATTGTTTATAAAATCCTATAATGTGAAAAATTTTGAATAAAAAAACCCAATATCTGCTAACATATATTTCATTGCGTAATTTATAATAATAATACATGAAAAGCTAATATAAACTTCTTCGAAACAAAATAAACCCACTAAGTACTTGCCACGTTTGTGCAAAAAAAAATTCTTTGATTATCCGTATATGAAGAGTTAAGCTTACTGTATATTAAGATGAATTTAATGATTTCTGTCTGTAATAATAAAGAATGAAAAACGCATTTCCAAACATCTTAAAACTTTTTAATTTTAGAAAATTAACCATCAAAAGAAGTTGGATATAATTTTGTTTTAATAAGATCGATTATGTATATACTTATCTTTATTTCATTTTCCATATATTATTTTTATTTTTGTCGAAAATATACTTATAGTTTAAGTGTAAGTACTAAGGAATAAATAAATAAAATCACTTTTAAACAGAAAGCAGGTAACTTAAAAAAAAATGTATAGCCGGATTTAATAATATTTTTTTCTCTTCCAATTGCTTTCTTAGATAAGGATTTAAATTTTGGAATATCTTTTATAGCGAAAAAAATATTAATATAAAATAAATGAAAGAAAGAAAAGAAAAATATTTCCTTTTTATCATTGAATAGTTTTTCCAGATACTTTTTCTTATTCACCTTTAAACAATTTGTAATCTTCCACCCATCCCAGTTACAAGAAAGAATTATTCCTACAACGTTTTTTAATCATTTATGTTCAAAATATAAAATTGTGACTCTTGGTTTTGCTATTCTAAACCATTTCTTGTGATCCTTAGATGATACATTCCTTTTTTCACTTGAATAGAATACAAATAGAAATACTAATTTAATTTAAATTATAAAATAATTTCGGAAAATCTCATTACAAGTGAATGAAGTCAGGATATTGCTGGGAATTGGACATAAAACAACGTGATGGTACCAATCTTTTCCCCGGGCCTAGAATAATGTTAATGTTGAAACTTGATAATTTGTTCCAATGACAGATGTCGAGCGAACTGTGTAAAGGTTGAGAAGGATCAGATAATAAATTGAATCATGATTAGTACTTTCAGCAACATAATTGAAGATTCATGATTCGTACTACAAGTGATTTAACTTCAGGTCCAGGACTCCAGTGAATAACGAACCCTGCTGCTCATAGGATCTAGATATTTGGGAAGGGAGGGGTTATCCAATAAGTAATCACGTCTTCTAGACATAGAGGGAAGGTAGTCTTTTCATTTGTGGGACAATCACGAAATGAATGTCAATCCCCCCTGGTTGTATTCGAACCGACGCTACTCCAGACTCTTAAGTGACACCTCAAATCCCTCGGCAATAACGGCTTCTAAATGATAGTACAAGAAATACGGAAATCTTGCTGTTAAGCCACCTTAAATGAACTCTGTCTCTTTGTAGGAAAGCCAAACAAAAAAAAAAAAAAAAGAAACGCTGGGTCGGTTTGAACCATTTATTTGTAAAGAAAAAAAAAATTGAAATTAAAAAAAAAAGATAAATCTTCCAAAAATATAGAACCGAATTAAAATAAAATCCTTCTTTTGAAGAAAAATTACAATAAAAAACATAATTGTTATTTACAATGGATGAACCTCCGATGGGTCGGATGTCTGGAGGTCCGTTCCGAAAAGGTCGGAAACGACTTGCTTTTTTTAATAAACGTAGGTGGGCCCACAGAGTGAAGTGGTGATCCGATGATCATGCAGCAAGGTCTGTTGAAGAGTATAGCGACTGGGCGACTGTACTTAGGCCCATGAACTTAGCCCACAACTTGTATTGTTGTGGCAAATAATTCCATTGTCTAATATTTCACTACCAGACACACGTATAATTCTCTTCATTTAAACAAAGCCAACTTCCAACCAAAATACATATTAAATATGCAATTAAATGTATATACTGCCTATTTACAATCCATTTAAATTTTAATTAATATATATAGCGTTAACACTTGACATTATGAGGACTGTTTATGTTTGGACTTGAGCCAAAATAGAAATAAAAGGAGAGGATCCTTCTCCCAAGTAAGCCTTGACGGTGCAGTAAGGGAGTATATATTGTTCAGGGACTAATTAATAACCATATTTGTGATTTATTATTTTAAAAATTATAAGTTAATGGTTAGAAGATCGAGTTAAGATGAAATGTGCGCTTTGTCAGGAAAATTTAATTTGAATGTTGTATTGAGTGTTGGGTGAAACATTGAGCCTTGAGGTATTCCAGTTGTTAGACAATTCTTAAATGTATTGAAATTATCAAAATTTCGATTATTCATCTCAAAAACAAATTAGATTAAATAACAATATTTTTTTTTGGGGGGGGGGAGGAATTGTATTTTTAAAATTTCCTTACATAATTTTTACCTACGCATTCTTATCAACTATTTTTCAAATCCGAAAATACGATTCTATTTTTTATGTAATTTTTAGTCTAGTACAGAGCATCTAATGGCCTTTTTTCCCAATTTGAAACCAAACTGATTATACGTTATTATAAAATTGTTCCGCATAATTATAAAAGTTATCGTTTAAACATTTCTACTATAAGAAAAAAGTACAGATACCATAGTAAGATTTTTAATACAGTAGGTTTGCTCCACTATGATTTTAGAAGAAAGTTAAATGAGAAATGTGAAAACATTACTTTTGAAGAAGGGAGGTGAAATAAGTATATGACCCTTGGAGTGGTTCTACTGTGATAAGGAATTTCATCAACCATTCAGATGAGAAAATGTAATATTCTAATATTATCAAGACTCCTGCCTGTCAGCATTAAGGGTTGGTATCACTCTTTCATCAAATCAGCTTAGATTCTTCTACACGTTAATTAATAAGAACTGAATGTTATAATCGTGAAAGAAAAAATTAATTTAATGTTAAAGTTTTGTTTTTATTTTATTTATTTTTTTTTAAGATTTATTTATTGATAGATATTACAATCTGCTACACAGTTGTGGGCAATAGGTAATAGTGATGAATGATCTGATACATACTAAAATAAAAAAAATAAAAAAACTAAATAAAATAAAAAAAAAAAAACTGAAAATATATTCAAACAAAAGAATAAACAAGATGAACATAACCAAACTATCTGTATGAAAAATAAATAAATAAAATAACATAATGATAAAATAATATATACAATATTTACACAATCGACCTGAGGATCCCTGAGCCCACTCTATCCCCCACGTGTGAGGGGTAGAACAGAGCTCAAAAGATCCCAGCGCATCCCTCTTGCCGCATCGCTGGTTTTATTTTATTAGTGAGTAAGAGTTTGATATAATTTATTCATGAGCAAATGTCATATTAAAGCTATGGGAATATGTGAAACTTTAGTATTAACGCGGTATACCTCAAACTCAGCAAAAAACTTCCTGTTTTCATTAATTGAATTTAAATAATAAAAATCTATGTCTAAGGATATTAAAATAACCCGGTTTCTAAGTTATACTTCTGAATTGAACTAGAATAAAATTAGAATATTATCTAAGAAAACTGTAGTACACAATCATATAGCAGTAAATAAAATTAATTAATCAATAAAAATTGACTAAGTATATCTATTGAGTATTAAAATTGTAAACATTTCTCTTTTGCAATGTATAACTTTTAGTTTTAATGTAAGTGCACCTTGAAGTATTTATGTTAGTGCCAGATGACGGATTTCCTCATCGCGGTGTTCTTAAAGAGACGGTTCCAAGTTCCCAAGCACTCTCTCTTCTCTATGACCGAATATGAAAAGAAGCTGGCTCCTTTGATCTTATACCGTTTGAAATTTCCTCTTATACATCTTGCTCGCAGCAAAACATAAACTCCTTTAATTAATGAATATACGAATGAAGACAGGTAGTGAATAAAACTAAATAGCTTTATAGAACACGAAAGTTATTTGCCGTAACGTAGAAAAGTACTCGTGGACTGAGCTATACCCTTAAATTATTTTATTTAATTGAATCTTTAACTGGGGACGTGGAGTGTGACTAAACCCAGGCAGAAATTTAACGTTCATACGTGTAGCATGTGAACCTATTACGCTAAACCCCTTCTGTACTTTTTATAATATGAGTCATTCTTCAAGATAATATGAGTAAGTTAGTTGACTCTAAATCTTTGCAAGTGAGTAGAATGTGAATGAAGCACCGAAATAGCTTTTGAAGCTGCCTAAACTGTTTAAATTAACAGCTTGTTATTTTTCCCCATTTTTTTTAGATTAAGGCATTATTTTTAAATTTAATAGTTTAAAACAGTAGCTAAATTTATTTTTTTTATACAACGAACTTTGATTCCTTTTTTTTTTAATTTTGAATGCTTTTTTCAATTTATCTATTTGTTAAAATTTGCAACTGAAGAAAAAATACAATAATTAAATAAGATAAATGTTTCAGAACACATGAAAATCTTGGGAAGGAACCCAATGGTGTTCAATTGTTTTAAGATACATTTTTCGTTCCATAATTAACATATTAATGTTTATAAATACTTATAATATCAATATTTCTATATCCATTAGCTTATAAAAATATATCATAATATATATATAAATGTATTACTTTGGTAAACTTAGAACAATATCAATATTATAAACATGTGAAAGCATTTATAACATTTGCTTTTTGTAATCGCAACAGCTATACCATGTTGAATTGTCCAATCACTGAAATAAAACAAGGTTTAGCATGGTTAGTATATGAACGGGTGACCGCCTGAGAAAACCCGTAATAGTCCGAGAACCAAAGAGGAGAAAAAAAATAAGTCATCCGAATGTTTGTTTATTTTAAATTTGATTAATTAAACATTGAAATAAATTTGAATTTTTGATAACATTAATGAAAACTATATACAATCATGAGTCGAAATTGAAGACAATGATAACCACAGTAGAGAAAAATAAAAATTAACTGTAGTTTAAGAAAAAATAAGTTTTTCAAAAACCATTTTTTTTTTCGAGCCGCGAAAAATTGAAATCATGTAAATTAATTTTGGTGTTTATCATGGAAACTGATACTCCTCAAATGAAAGCTGATAGACACATGCACTTCCTTTGTAAAAGTAGTAATTTTTATGATCTTTTTCAAAATAAATAAAAAATTAATTTTCCGGAGTTTAGAAAAAAACAATTTCTTTTCGAAAAACTTTAATTCAAGGATTAATGAACGTAAACTGCTCTATTAGGGCTCAAATACTGAAAAATTTACTCAACTTAAATGATATTCTCTTTCGTTTTTTAGTGTTTTAAGTAGTTTTGAAGATAGAGAGCCCCGAATAAAAAAAATAACTTTTTGTAACGTTAATAATTGGAGTTAAATTAATAATTAAATTAAAAATTGGGGTGAAATACCTTGATGTTTTTTCCTCGTGCTCTTGTGCTATAATGTTCCCATGTAAAAGGTGAAGAGGGATCCTTTCTTCCAGTTATATTACCGCAATAACCAACAGGCCTTATGGTTTGGCAACGCATTGTGGGTTTCATAAGCTTGGTGTAATGTCTGGGGCACTATAGGGAAAAAAATGTTTAAAGATCATTCACCACTGCAAAAAAAAAAAAAAAAATTAAATCCAACTACTTTTTTTCTTAAAAATTTAAACTGTTACACTCATTTAACATGCATACCAATTTTTTTAAACTTGTTATAGGAATATTGAGAAAATCGTAAAAACTTTATTTAGAGTTTTTATTATTTCAAATAACTCGTATATATCCCTCGTAACATTTTACATGCTAATTTGAAAAATAAATAATTTGTCTGCATAGCATTCTGACCTACATTTTTCTGCATAGCAGTAAACAATTATTATATTCAAAACCAACGAAGTTTTAAATATAATCTACATCTTTTATATCGCTATAGAGTAAATGTAACTAATGTTTATTTTATTTTTTTATTATTAAAAAATGTTATATTAGTTTAAAATTTTACTCATATTATTTTTTTGTTGGTTTGATTATTTTATTTTATCCATCTTTCTGTTTATATACATATAGTGTTTATTTTTATGTAACTTTGTTTATTATTTTTAATTTCATTATGAATTTGATCATTTATCACTATTACTTATTGCCCAACAATGTTACTGCAGATTGTAATATTTATCAATAAATAAAATGATATATTAAAAAAGAAAAATATAGAGGACTACACCAGACTAAATGACATTGTAGATATTTGATAAGAATCCAACTGATATTGGATCTACAGATTTTTCAATAAATAAAATTAACATAGACTTATAAATTTTTGTTCTTCCGACATTTTGGATCATGTTTAATTTAACTAAAACATTTTGATGACTTTATGTTAAAACAATTTAGGTTAAGAATTAAATGGTTCAGCTATTAAAAGGCGGAGGACTAAAAACCACAATAGTGCGTTTTTAGTCCTCCGCCATTTTGTTTCGAGATGCAATTGGTTAGATGATATTTTGCTTATAACCTTATAACTGATGGTGCTGGATATAACAAGTAAAAAAAGGTTTCTCCAAAATTAATCTTTAATAGTTAGCCAAAAAAGTCTTACTTTGATAACAATTTATATAACTTATTTTAATTAAACAATTTTATGATATAAAATCTAATACGAGTCGCTCCATGCATTGTTTCATGACTAGAAATGCCACCTGAACACACTGGTATTTATATTTTTTATTTAACCGATTTAAATTTTCCTAAAATTTTACTTGTCTAAATTGACCGGAATATATGTATGTATATATTATAAATATACTTTAAGAATAGACTCTTGGCCCTTGACATGTTTTCACTAAAATAATTATATTTCAAACAAAAATTATCTTTTATGAAATCTGATGGTACCGTTGGAAGGGGTGAGGAATTTCCTATCAGTTGGGAGTTTCAGGAATTGTTTGCCTGGAAACATAAATTATCTTGCCTAGGAGGTCTACCTTATGCATCAGAAAAACGGTAGGACACTTTCAACTATTATTATAAGTAATTTCATTCTTTATTTAAAAATTTGTTATTATATCGGATTATTATCATATTATCAGATTTGGTGAACGATTTTTTTTGGAGAGATTAAGAATTGAAATGTAAAAACAGTCGGGGTTTTTTTCCTATTGCAAACATTTATTTATTGATAATATTACAATCCGTCACAAATTTTGGGCAACGGGTAATAGTGATAATTAATAATTGTAGACATTTATAAAAAAATAAATAAATAAAATCATTATATGTATATAAAAAAAATAAATGAAATGAATATAATCAAACTAGGTAAAATAAATTATACACAGTATTTACAATCTCGACCTATGGATCCCCGAGCCAACTCTATCCCCCACGCATGAGGGGTAAAGTAAGCTCTTCGAGATCTCAGCGCAGCCCTCTCACAAATAATGTTAGTATTGTAATTTTTTTTAAATTGAAGTTTAAAATTCTTATTGTAATGATAATTTTTAGAGAAAGAAATAATTACTCATTTTGTAGTCAGTTTTTCACTTTTTGTTTTCATTTTAATGAAAAAATCCTCCTTAATTCTTATCTCTCCATTTAATCTTCAGACAACGTTTCCATTATTTAGTTAAATTTGTTTCACACATTCCCTTTAAGGGATTTGTCCTGATTTCTAAAATATGTAATTTTTTAAATATTTATGAAACTATTTGTGAACTTCAATCTACCCATCCCTCTCCTACATATCTATTATCTTTATAAAGTTAATATTGTCAGTAAAAATAATCTCATTTCTGCCGTTTGAATACATTAAAGTCCATATACTAATATTGTTATTCCTTATATTTATTGCTAGTAGGTATTGAAGATTTAATAACTCATCCCCCTGCCTTTAAATATTAAACGAATTATATAAGTGCCCTCACTGCTAGGAAAAAAGTCATTCACGGTTGAGCTTTTATGTTTAGTCGACGAAAATAGCTGCTCTACTCTATTCTACAAACCTCTCCCTTTTCTGCCCACTTATTCTATCAATAAGATGAGCCTTATTCCTTTCCGATTCTTCTTTTTAAAAAACCCTATTGAGAATCCCATGAATAGGTCCTAACCTTTTTGAAGATCGCACCCTGACTTTATTAAAGAATATTTTTTGCTCTATTATTGAACTTTCGACATCAATATTTCTCATCCTGTATTCTAGTACTCCTGGAATACTGATAAACAATTTTATTATTTTTTATGTATTTTTCGCATGATTCGTGAATTTCTAGTTCCTGAAATGGTAAATTCAGATCTTTTCAACGTAAACATTATGTCCCTTACCTAACTATATAT
>NW_027108103.1:224437-229455 GCF_000696795.3 Halyomorpha halys | reverse complement strand
CCCTCAGTCAGCTGACATCGAAATAACAGCTGACTCATACCGTAACTTATAAACTTATATATATATATATATATCTTCAACAGCCAACATTATTTTTATTTACACTGAATGGTAATTCCATGGTATCGGTGATGGAACAAGACGATTTTAGCTGGTTCATTTCATGGCAACTCATTACCTAATCATCTCAAATTTTGCACTAATGTTGCATAAACCGAGAATTGGAAAAATGTGAAATTTTATTAAGATATATCATTCGTCAATAGCCGGATTCGAACCAAGTTCCTTTGAGTTAATAGCACAACACCTTACCACTGAGCTACCCACTCCCAAAAATGTAAGTTTACATTTTTCAATGTTATATTTTATTTTCTCATAAAGGGCATAGTTTATAATTTTCTAAATTATTCAATAAATAGGTTGACAGGTATTGATGTTATTCACAGTGAAAAATATAAATATGGGACAGAAATGGCTTGATATTAAAAACAATCATACATATTGCTATCGCAGAAATTGTGCCCTGTGGCTAACATACCCTAATAATTAGCTTTTTCATCCTACTAATATAATTGGAAAACTACATTACCTGATTTAGAGAACTTTTGATTCATTAGCATCATTATCATTTTCCGATGGCGTAGTAGGTCTATGGATTGCTTAATACCTTGCATTCATCCCTTAATTGAAAATATGTGTGAAAAATGTTTCAATGGAATCAGAAGCTTGGGAAAATAAAATAATCCTGATATATTACCATACTGATTAATTGAATCATTACTCACGTATGGGCTATGTTTATTCATGATAACCTTAATAATAACAATATTGTAATAATTAATGTAAATGAAGAGTAGAATTGTTATGGAATTTTAATTTTTAATTTTTTTCTTCGTAATTTACATCAGCACAACCTGTTCAATAAATACATTTAAATATTTTAAAATATATATTTTCTGAGAAAATAAAAATAAAAATTTTAAATTAGATTTTTAGAAATGCTAACTCATCTTAATCTCTGTAGGGTTGCATATAATATGACATCCATCCCTTATCTCTAGCTTAATTAGGGAAGCTTCAGCAGAAATTGCTAAAGTTGTTCTGTTTTTTAGTCCATCTATGAGGACTTAACTGCTCTGTTAAGCGTTTCATTCGTTCAAAAACGAATGGACATATTTTAATCAAATTTCACTGTATCCAAAGTCTATATCTATGCAACATCTGTGTGAAACATAAAGAAAATTTGAGATGGTAAAGTTAAAAGTGTGTGAGTTGGCGTGGAATAATCCGGCTAAAATCGTCCCTCTTGTTCCATCATGGATTGATTTCAACTTTATTCTACTAAATTGAATATAACAAAGCAAAATGATTAAATAAGCCATTTCCATTTAGTGTAAATAAAAATAATGTTGGTTGTTGAAGATCAATACCACATTCTTCTTTGAACCGGAATAAACTGGATTGAGTTGTACAGGTTAGCCTGAATTTGTGGCCGACCCGCTGAGTGTCGGTTTTGTGCACAAATCAAAGGGCACCTGTACGTTTGAAATTATTTTAGAATTGCCAACAGATAATTATTTGTGATCTGCGGATTTTAATTAAATAAAGAATTTACCCAACTTTTGGATCCCATAATTAACTCTAGTTTAAGATTATACATTTAACTTCAGATTAAGATTCGTTTGTGACTGACGTTTGTCACTTCCTTTAATTACCAAGTATTCGTATAAATCTTAGACTTATCCCAAGTGGCAACCTTATAGATATTTCATGCCGTTTTCCAATTTCAGGCGCATTTGAAATATAAAATTAGATAGGATAACGAGAAGCCATTACCTTTAGATACGAGTAGGTATTGACTTTAAAATTCGAATTTGAATCCTTTTAAAACACATCCTCATGGATTTAATTAAACATGGCTTCCAGTAGCTGATTGCCGTTGTTCTCTGGGTTTAAAAACTTGTATTAGTCGTGAACATACCCTTCACTGAGATTGGCAAAGTTGTAGCCCTTGATCTGTTGGTGGCAACTCATCGGAGAACTCTACTCATCGGCCAGCTCCTCACGTAGTACCTTACGACCCTCTCTCTGGTTACGAAAGTAAAAGAAGAGTGAGTTGGTATCCCAACTTGAAGTTAGCCAACCGAAAATGAGGAAAGCAGCGTCTTCCGCCAATATCTCCGGTTTGTATAACCGAAGGCTTTCAATGATTCATAGCACAGACTGCAAGTGTGTTATCTTAGCATTATACTCCACAATGAAGCAGACAGTTATTCAGTCATTTATGGATGATTCTCAAACAAGGGGCCATTTTCAAGCCCCAATTGAATTAATTGGTCTCCAAGTATCAGTATATATTCATGTTGGACATAATATGGCCTCAGAAAACATTCCTCTTTCGGTTGATGAATTTATTACATAGACATATTTTCAATGGCGTACTTATCATTAGCAATTCGATTCTCATTGCAATATTTCAACACATTTTAAGTTTTTACAGCATTTAAGTTTTAATATAGAGATTGCAAAAATTATTTAAGTTACCTTTTTATAGAGTTAAAACAAGCAGTGGAGTATTTTAACTATAATTTAGAAACAGAAACATGGTTATGGGCGAAGAAAACTTCTAATCAAAAACAGGAAAAACAATAAGAAATTTCTAATGATTTTTGGAATTCTGGAATGTTGAGGCAGCCCTCATTTCTTTTGTATTAAAATTCAGTTTCACAAGAAAAAATAACAAATTGCTATTGTTGTTGTTTGATACATGAAAATTAGTACCATTTTGTTATTTTAAAAAATTCTTGCATTTTATTATGATTATTTATTAGTAAGAAACCAATAAATAAATAAGACTTTGAAAAATGGTACTTGTTTACATCGGGACCTGCCCGTGCTATACTGCAGGTGTCCCGAGTGTAATTTTATGCTTGTAATTAATGTGGAAGAAGGGGGCTAAAAATTGTGAGACACTTTCTGGTCTTAATAACATGCATTTATATTTTATATTTAATTTATATGGTATTAATCCCTGGAGGGGCAAATAATATTAGTGTGTTAGGTTTAATTTGACTTCATTATTTATGAGTGGGGTCTCATGACATAAATAACAATCTGCTTATCTAGTGACGTCTGGAAATTCGCTGTCGCGGTCACTTCCTCGTCCTATAGCCGCTTCCCTCATCAAGGTGTGCGGTGGGCGAAACGGTGAAGACCGCATATTTTCGCCTGTGTCTGAAAAAGACGTCCTCGTTCCTCAAGGGCTGGCCAGCGTGTCCTGGAGCCTGGCGTGATGGTAGGGGTAGGCCAGGTCCTGGCTTGCATGATGCTTAGGCTGGGGCGGCATTGCAGTCGCAGCGTATTCGGGGTCTTCCGGTGTTCGCAGCAAGGGGGGGCATCAGAAAATGAGACCCCCGACCCCGACTATATATAAATCCAAAAAAAGAACGGAAAAATCGGATTACTTAAATCCGACAGTACTACTGGAGTAAATAATGAATACATTTCTTTAAATTTTTGAGATAAAAAAACTTCTGATGATGAATATAATCTATGTTATATTTGTCTTCATTGTTGTACAACGCTTCGGGACAATTGTCTCATATTCATGCTCCTTAACTACCGCAGAAATAATTTATTTTTATCAAAAATTTTCATCGATGTCATATATGTGTATTTGAAATATTTATATTTACCCCATACTTGTCATATTTTCAATTTCACTATTGAAATCAAACCATTCATATATCATGGTAGAAAATAATTTCTCACTGCATTGTTTAATTCATTTTCCTTCACTATAGGTGAATTCATCTCTCCCTGTATCACAAACTATTGCTCTATATTGGATACTACCTCTTTGGACCATATCAACATGTCCAATATGCTGTTTTGTCCTCTCTCTATTGATATGTCCAATTTTATCTATTGTGTAATTTAAATTTAAAATTTATGATTTGACTATTTTCTTTGATTTTTTAAACTTATATGGTTAATCTATTTATAATATCGGCGTACTGTGTCTTTAATATTTTTGGTTGTATAAATTGCTTCCAGAAACCTGCTTTTCGTGTTTTGTGTTATATCTATTATTGTGGGATTTCTGATGTTGAATTTATGGTTTAATGTTATGTTGCGGCAAGCCAGTGCAGTGCAATTTATATTTTAGACATTTTTTAAGTTAGTGACATATTGCTTGATTCTGGTTTCTAGTCATTTGGATGCCTCTCCAGTATATATTTTCTCACAATTTTTACAATCTATCTTGTATACCGTATACATTTAATTATTCCATTTTATTTATTTTATCATTCAGTTGGCGTTGCATCTTATTGTTATTGTACAAGCCAGTTCTAATATTTGTATGATCATATTCTATTAATGTTTTGTTTTTAATTTTATCAGTCCCTGTCGAACAGATCCGCTACCATGGACTACATTTGGACAAACGATTAACCTGGAATCATCACACCAGACTGAAAAGACGGGACATTGCACGTCGATTCCGACTACTACAGCACTTACTAGACAAACGGTCTAAACTTCCAACACATTACAAAAGACTGATTTACACGACAGTAATAAGGCCAATCTGGACATATGGAGTTGAGCTTTGGGGCTCCACTAAACCTTCGAATTCCTCTCGTATTCAATCTTTACAATCGAAAATCCTTCGTAAAATCCTCAATGCTCCTTACCTTGTCACAAATAAAATCATACATAAAGACCTTAATGTTCCCTATTTAACCGATCTAGCCCGAACCAGATATCACTCCTTCCATTATAAACTCTCTAACCATTCAAACCCCCTAGTTTCTAATCTTGCATCCTCTTCCATTCCTGACAATCCTCCGTGGCGCCTCAAAAGAAGATGGCCACGAGACTAGGTAATGTAAAATGTCATGAGAGCGCTACCAATGGGTAGTTTCTCAACACGCCTGTAACACTCCAATTTAACTTAGATCAGATTTACTAAATGTATTATAATGTACAGTTGTAAATAGCAATAAATAAATATT
>NW_027108103.1:222846-224387 GCF_000696795.3 Halyomorpha halys | reverse complement strand
TCCTGACAATCCTTCGAGGCGCCTGAAAAGAAGATGGCCACGAGACCAGCTAATGTAAAATGTCATTAGTGCTACCAATGGGTAGTTTCTCTAGACGCCTGTAACACTCCAATTTAACTTAGATCAGATTTACTAAATGTATTATAATGTACAGTTGTAAATAGCAATAAATAAATATTTAAAAAAAAATTATCAGTTAGGCCTGGCATGTGTAGTTTTAAATATTTATTATTATTATCATTATTCTGATAATTTTCCATTTTTTTTTTTTCACCAATATCATTACTGTAACCTTTTTCTTTTCTAATTTGTAAGATTCAGTGATTTTTTTCTGATTTGGAGTTTTTGCTGTTTTACTTGGTTTTGTTGGTATAGACAAAATACAATTCTTTAAATAAAATTCATATTCTAAGAAGTCAATTATTGTATATAGCGTTATTTCCTGGAATTTCATATTGAAAGTTGCAGTTTAGTATTTACGTCCATTTCGTTTTTATTCGACTGGCTTCTTCGTTAAACGTAATCAATAATGAAAAAAAAAAAGCTGAGTAAAAATTACTGAGATTTGATTAAGAAATTGAATCATAAACATAATTGGTTTACTGATTAAAATATTCATGATTCCGAACACATAAACCCCTGTGCTATGGTTATAACCTACTCTTGAATAAATAGGATGAGGCCATAGAACGGAATGTGTCTTAGCTCCAAATATTAAACGAAAGAGAAAAAAAAATTGTAAGCCCTATAACCTTTGTTTTTATATAACCTAAAAGAAGGATGCAAACCTTCCCATCTACTTCCCCCTCCCCCCGATCCTACCACTGCCTGATTTCGTCGGCTCTGTCTACAAAGTCTCTTGAATAATGCAATGGTTATACTCTTGATGTATGAGTTTACCTCAAAAAAGTAACAGCTCTTCCCTGCGGTTATAGGCTGGATGTTTTTGAGGTCGGAAGCTCAAAGCGAACTATTTAGGGTATTACTATAAAGCGGAGTTACTGCAGTTAAAGGGTTCAACATTTTTTAGTCTTTTTAATTAAGACATAGATTTATTGCTTGTTTCACTTAATAAAACTGAAAACTTATAAATTCTCTAAAATTGTATACACAAACATGTTGAATGTGTATACACTCATTCAAACGTAACTTTCATATAGTAGTTATAAAAAAGCATCCATTTGGTCTTAATAGTATTTTATTATCTTGACACTCAGCGTTTCGGCCATTCCAGTCATTTTCAAGGATTTATCAATAAAAAAAATTTAAATACATTCTATTCAGTATAAATTAATTTTAAGACAAGAACAACAACAAGAAAAAAAACATTATGATCATTAATTTGTGATTTGCTGTATAATCGATATTCTATGATACATATATAGCCTCCTACACTTTTTCTTTTTGAAGGTATAGCTTTCTTTATGCAAAATCATTGTATTTTCGAAATCAAAATTATGATTATTTTTTTGTATATATGTTGCACCAATGCTATTTTATATGGATCCGGGACCTGCCCGTGCTATACTGCAGGTGTCCCG
>NW_027108103.1:217777-222680 GCF_000696795.3 Halyomorpha halys | reverse complement strand
TATATATATATATATTCCTGGACAATGCAGACATAGCACTTTATTCAGTAATCCCTAATGATTTTTTTGTCTCTACTTTATCCTTTATTTTACTTCAGTAATTTTTAATCTATAAAAGATCTGTAACATAAGGAGTATTCAGCCGTGGATGTTTTTTTTTTAAACTACTAAAGTAATCTGTCTCAAACAAAAATTTTATTTGTAACTTTCATGTTTTATTAATGAGGCTGTACACTTACTTGTTTTGTTTTTATAATTCAGGGGTTAACTTCAATACACAATTTAATAAATTCAATACCGGATTATTTAAATATATCATTAATCAAATTTTATAGTTGAATTAGAATTTATTATAAAATAATAAATTAATTTATTACAACATTTAAGATTTAATCACTTATTTTTAATGTAATCATTTTCATAATGTGTATTAGGTACAAGTTTTTTCAAAAATATTTTAAAGAAAATTTATTGACTCAACGATTCGTTCAAATAGTTAATTTCTATTGAAAAAAAAACTGAAGAGGCGACGTTAAAAATTAATTATCAGCAATTCTATACACCACTGGCCGCATCACACAGTTGCCGCACAGACCTCATGTTGTTTTTGATAATTGTTTTGGGTTCGTTATTATTTTTAGTTCATCTACAATTTACGGTATTCATTTTACCTGCGGTCAAATAACAATTTAAATAAATAACGCTCTTGTACATTTTTTTTTTTAAACTCAATTTTTCTTGATGAACAACAAAAGGTAGTAACTTTTTATTATTGTTTGAAATTAAGAGCAAACAACTTCAGACGGTTATCGTTGCCCTAGTAACTAAAAAGATAAATTATTACTTATTTAATTAGATATTTAATGTTTTTTACATAATAGAATACTTTATGATACTCATTTCGGTAATTAATTAATAATAGTGATATAAAATAATAAATAATGATATTTTGTTTTATAATATACAAATCAAATTCACATCTAAGTAAACAACTTGGTAGCTTTAATCAAATTTATGGTTCTGCTAATATTCTCTTCATTGTCGCACAAGGCAATGGAGGGTTGCAGAGGAACACCACAATATTCTATGAGCCCTCTGTATCGATGACACTCCTCTGATATGTGAAACACAGACAAAGTCACTTGACTGTGAAACACAGTTGACATTGAGGTGGTTCTTTCTTTTCTTGTTATGAGATGATTAAGTGTTAACCAGCAGTGTCCAATTCTGAGCCGCGTCATAACCACCTCATCTTCACCTATATGATTTTAAGCTTTTTATTTTCAGCTACTGTCCACTTCTCTTGCCAGTCATTTAATATTGTGATCCGTATTGGTCGAAACAGATCTGAAGGGGGAATGTAACTGGGTGCTATGTTTTATACAACCACGCGAAAGACCGGTAAATAAGTGGGTGGACATCATTTCGGGTCTGGCAAGGAACAGAGGTATCATCCTAGATGAGGTTAAGACATTGACTACAAATAGAGAAGGTTCTAAGAAATAAATCAAGGCCACTCCGACACTGTAAGGTATATGGGTTAGTTAAAGAAGAAGATGAAGTGTTTATGGCATTGGTGTAATATGGTTTTAATTTTCCTTCATCTGATTTTACGTAATAAGTAAAATGACGTTGTTGATGGAAGAAGTTGTTTTTCTCGCGGTATTTGGGCGATCGCTAATTTGCTTTCTATTCGATCGGTTATCCGTTTAAACTCTAAATGGATCATAGTAATGGTTAAGTCGGTAATAATTGCTATAATTATGGTATAAATTTTAACTTTAAATCTATGATGCAAGCGCTGAGTAGGGGTGTATGTACTTAGAGTTTCGAATAAAATTCTAAAATTAAAAAAAAATAAGTAATTTGAACAAAAAAGATACAAAATAAGGAAAACTACATAAACAATTTTACAGCGACTCCTTTGAAACTATGAGCGGGCTGTTGCTCGGATTATAAATCTGGCAACTAAGTAGCTATAATATAAATCTGCCACTGGCAGCAATATGTTCAGTGAGCAAAGTGCTTTCTGCAGCCTTCGCGAGACCGACAATATATAGTTCTATATAGCTGTCAGGAATATAGTAAAGACTTTTTTATTTTCCTTCAAAGAAACATATGTGTATTGGATCATTTTTATGAACATTATCTTTGAAATGATGATGTAAAATTTATATTTCTCAAGTTCTTATAATAAATTCGTTACGGAAACGTTAAAAGATTTCCCTCTTCGTTACCGAAAGATGAGAAACATCATTAATGTTCACGCTGTGTAGGTTGTAAAAATGTGATGTGCAGGTTAGCAGTAGTTCAGAAATTTCATGTAAGATATTTAAGCCTTGTAGACAACGAAGGCCTTGGAAAATTTATGTTGATGACCACCATCTACGAAGCTTGTGCAATTTATTGACCCTCACCCCCTTAAGGAGCAAGGGACCTCCGCGAACCTACCATTTACATCCCTTATGGAGCGATAACTCGTGTTAGTGCTAATTAAGTAGGTGGTATACTGTAGTCTGTGCTTGCATGTAGACTTAAGTAGCTTAAGTCTTGTTTTAAGTAGTTTCATTTAGATAATTTTTTATTGAAAATGCCCTTCAACATTTCAAATTATTTTCTTAATGGAATTTAATAATTAATATTTTGATAGTTATAAGCCATATATACCCACCATAAATTATAGGTTCCTTATGTATGGATAAATTTCAATTTAAAATTTTAAAAATGAGACTGCTTTTTTGGATTTTTTTACCGTCAAAGTTTTACCAATTATTAACGTGTTTTCCTAGTTCTTAGCTAAATGGCAACATCCTTAATTGCATCTTCAGGTTCTTGACTTTACCTGTTCCTCTAGCACCAAGCTAATCCCATTTACCTTAATTTAATTCTACAGGAGGAGGAAAGGGGGGCTTCTCAGAGCTAAATAGGATAATTGACAAGGGGTGACTGGTTAGATGGTCTAATTAATTACAATTTTACTGTTTTGGAAATTCATTTATGGTATTTACCATTCAATATTGATTCTAATGGTACAGTACACAGCATACCAGTTGTTGTTTGAATATGAGGGAAAAAACATAGAAAGGTTATAATTGCCCTTGTAACTATAAAAATAATGTATTTAACTATTAATTATTAAACTAGATATTAAATAGTTGTTTATAATTACATAATTAATGATTCTAATAATTTTTTTGTAATTAATAAATCATTATCGCTCAACTCATGAGAGTTTTCGAAGAACAATTTTCCATGATCTCTATATCGAGGACACTCCTCAAAAATTCGAATCATCGTCATAATCACTTTACAGTGTATTTTACTTACAGTGTATCAGTTCACAATAGTGAATATTGTTTTTTATTTTTCACTGTTGGATTTTAATCTAATCAATTCTACTTATAAATTATTATTCATCATAATAAATATTTGTACAATACTCACGGGAATGTAAATAATTATATAATTTAACAAAAAGGCCTCAGAAGTATCAAATTAAAACTTATATTGAGGTGTAGATAGTTGACCGTAGATTACTGATTGGAGCAGATAGTCAGGGGGTGCGGTCAGCAAAGAACAACATAAATAAACAAAACATTTTTTTTATTTATGCCAACGTTTCGACCTGAGTTTCAGGTCTTCATCAGAGTGTCAAGCGGAGAAGGTTGGCTAAAACTCACTTTTAACTTTTAACTTTTTACTTTTAAAACTCACTTTTAACAAATGGCTAAAACCAGTTTTAGCCACCTTCTCCTAGGGTGTGTACTGTAAGTGACCGTGGTGTTATTGTATACTGTTATAGTATACTATGTGAGTGTCAGAATTTATGTTCCCCCAACCTGGAGGACAAGTGCTACAATGATCGGGCGATGGGGCCGCAAACCCCCTACGCCATTATTCTATATAAACATATTAATTTTTTTTTAATTATAAATACAATTTTCGGACAATATTACCTTATAATTAACATTATGAAAACTAGTGTTGCTTTAATAAATTTTATTGATGTTACTTGTTAGATTTACCTCAAATTCATGATGTCTTTCTGATGGAAAGCATTAAAAAGGACAAAAAAAAAACAAGCTAGCTCGCTATGGCTAAGTATAAAAATAAACATTTATTTGGCTTAGATGACAATAGAAAACATAAAGTAAATCCAAATAAATCCTTCAGAAATAAAAGCGTCTTTCAAGATAAAATCAAATGAACTGAAAGAATAAAGAAAATGAATAAATATAAAATAAAATACAACCGGACAAATTCCGATTGGTGAAATAAAACTTATGTTCAGCCAGAACCAAATCATAATAAATTTTCTCAGCTCGGGGATTTATAATTAAAATACTTAAAAAAAAATTATTATATTTATAACTGAAGTTTTTTTAACCATCCCTATATTTATAAAATTGTTTTTAAATTATAAAATCCAGAGCTGAGAACAGTTCAGTGAGATTTGGTTAAACATGAGTTAAAAAAATATCTCACTTAAAAAATTTAATTTTTTTCCTGGTACCTAATTGTTTCTGTATTTTTTTTTTACTTTTAAATGTGCATAACGTATTTTTTATCTGACCATTCAATTTAAAATGCCACAATAGTGATGGACCAATGAAGTTAATAATTTATATTTTTTAAATATAAGCTAAATAAACGATTGTATTGACATTTAACGGCTTTGGCTTAAGTAGTAAAGTTAGATTTTATATTAAAATCATTTTGAGGGAACGCAAGCAGGGAACTGAATGTACTATAGGGTGAGGGAGCCTTCTATTGTATTCCGATCTTGTGAGGGACAAGGAGCCCTTTCCTCTACTATCAGAAACGCCTACCCTACCGTACATCTTCCACTACCTGCTTTGATTTCGTCTATTCAGGGAATAAAATCCTTTGAAAATGTGTATAT
>NW_027108103.1:214701-217727 GCF_000696795.3 Halyomorpha halys | reverse complement strand
ATATATACAGGTATAATACCATGATTAAAAACATGATTTACAAAAAAAAAATAGACGAAAATGTGTGTTAAAACAATATAAATAACTGTAGTATAATACATAATGTATATGCATGTACATATCTAAATCGAATCACTTGAACATCATAAATTTCTTTTGCCTACTCTTCAAGAGGTTGCCAACTCGGAGTACTACATCAACCCGAACCGATATTTCATCAACGTACAAAGGTTTAGATCTTTTCAACATTAAAGGGAATTCCGTTAACAGGTTATCCGGAGGGAAGAAATATGGAGAAACCGCGTGGGTGACACATTCCAGAACCCGCCTCGGTTCGGCGTTTATCTGAACATTAAGCTGCATCGACACGTGAAGCTTTCAGGCCACTATTATTACAAAACAGAGCGAGATTTTACCATCTCCATCACTTCATCACTTTGCCGGCTCTCTCACTCTTTCTAATATTATAGCTATATAAAAGCTTTCAACGCTCAACTCATCTTTATCGTTCTTCATCCTTTGCCCATCTCAATGAAACACCGTCACAGGACTCGGGAAACCATGATACAGGAGACTATACTGAAGAACCACATGGCTGAATGGTCACCAAGAACTTGTGATTCCAGAGAAGATATTTTAAAGGCTGTAACAAACACTATTTTCGTTAACTGACACTACTGTCCCAGAAACCGTTGTATTTTATTTAATATTATAAGTGAATCATAAGATAAATTTTAGAATTAGAATGTAAAAAAAACAGGAAAATTCTTTTTGCAGCTATAGTTGATGATAGCTTCAACATTTGTTTACTATTAGAAAATAAATTAAAAATATAAAAACATATCCCCTTATTCTATATTTATATTTATATTTTATAATTGCATTACAAATTTTCTAAATACATTTTGCAATCTAATTGGACCATAATTTCCCTGCTACATTTGAAAGAATTTGTCCTTAAAAATTTGTTCATTAATTACCTTCCTCAATTTTCCAAATAATAATTAAAAAAGGTGACGTGATGGCTGTGTGCATTGGGCGAGGTTTGATTCCCACCCTGACCTGTCAGTATATGTTTCGACCAAAAGAAATGAATTCCCCTCATACGACATTTCCACTCTTGGGTAGGACTTCTATGCAAGTGTTGAACAAAATAAAAAAAATAATAATAATAATAAATACCATATCCTATTTCATCAGCTTTATCTGTTTCATTAGATTTAATTTATCATATTAGTTTATCAGATTTAATTCATCATGTTAAGATCTGTTTCATCAGATTTAATTGATCATATTAAATCCAATTTCTTTAGAGTTAATTGATCGTATTAAATCCTATTTACTCAATTATATATTGGTTTGCGTAACTGATTAAAGCTAAACGTTATAGTCAACCGCTTTTCAGCAAAGCTTTTCTGCATTTCTAATTTATCAGTTTTCAACCCTGTTCTCTTCGTGATTGAAAAACAAACATAATTTATTCCTTATTAACAATGCGTAAATATATTGTTAACATATAAGAAAAAAAATAGCTACTGAGGTGTTTTACTAAGAATAGAGTCCATTTGCAACATCAATTTTCCATGCCCCATGCCTTTCGATTGAGAATCTAGGAGAAACTTCGGTTTCAATATTTTATACACACAACTACTCTTAAAGTTCATTTTACTAAGACAAAGTACAGTAAAGTCTCTTAAGTTGTAAACAATTATTAGGAAATAAAAATATAGAGTAATGTGTATTTAGATTCAGGGATGCTGAAAAGTGGGTCCCAGAGCCTCAATTCGGAACGTAGTGGGTTTAATTCCCATCTGGCACCAGTTAATATTTATTTCTAGATGGTCCTGAGAAATGAGTCTTGACACTTTCACCTAGATTAGTAAGCGGTGGCAACTTCAAAGTTTGCATAAAGGACCACTTGGCCCACTTGCCACTACCTCCTTACACCAGTTACCAATATCAATACCAATACCATTGGATTTGGATAACATGGATTATTGAACCTAGATATTTTGAAACAATAGTTTCTGGTTCATATAACCTATTCTTCTTGGTGTGAGATGTGCTAGATGCATGTGATATCTGTCCTGAGGTCAGAAATAACAAAACGTCAATCAGTTAGTTATAGTTATATTGCATCTCCTACAAAGTATTCCTCTTTTACATTGAAATAAATTATTATATGTTAAAAAGAATAAAGAAAGCATGTGAAAATTATGCTGAGGCGACTTGGTAAAAAGTTACTAGTTTTTTTCATGTTATTAGTACTATATAGTTGTTATTAGTATTTTACTATATTATTAGTGTCATTGAAAAGTGAGATCTTTTACTAATGATTAAATGTTGAATAAAGTAAGACACCCCGGCTGATGGTTTTAGTAACAGTAATTTTGAGATGGTAAAGTCGTTAGGAAATGTTGTTCAACAGTTAGCCAAAATAATTGAGTTTGGTGAAACCTTTAGTGGAAATGGAACCATTAGTAGACAACAAGATCAAGGATGGCCACCTATCTAGGTCCCCATCCTTTTTGTGTACTTCCCACCTTGTTTCTCTCACCTCTTCTCTTCTTGGTATTCCAAACACCTCTTTCTCAAAGATCAACTTTTTCTCTTACTTTTATGTACAGAACCACAGTTTTTTTTTTCCACTGATGTTCAGGTTCACAGAACTACATTTTTTGGCTATTTGTTTTTATATTTTATTATAGAGAGTTTTCCTGTTTATTCGGTCCATTTGTGATATCAACATTAATATTTCAAATTATCAACATCAGCTTAAGTTTACATGTGTTACTCTGTCCAACTTATGGTTTCTATAATTAATGATTATTATTACTTAAAGGTATCTCTATATTAACATATTCTATCTTTATGAATTAAAATAATTATTATTTAAATGTAAGAAATATTATTTTTTCCATATATTAAAAAGTCTCATGCTTATGGTTTCCCAATGAATCGAAAATTATAATTTATTTTACTCGAAATAATCATCATTATTTCCTTTTAAATTAATAAATTATATT
>NW_027108103.1:208763-213991 GCF_000696795.3 Halyomorpha halys | reverse complement strand
AAATAAGTATGATTAACTTATTTTAATGTGCCGACGTTTCGGCTAGAGTTTCTAGCCTTCTTCAGGGCTAAAAACAAAACAAGATAACAACCACAATAAGTATAGAAAAATGAAAAAATATAAAAAAAAAGTATAAACAGAATAATTTTACACATACAATGAATAATTTTACAAAATATAATTAATTAGTATTTGAATTAATTCTATTTTGTAAAATTATTCTGTATGCACCATTTCGGAGGACTTTAGAAAGCTTTTAATCCATAATGGGACAGTACTTAATGAATGGAATGTGATATTTGAGGTGCTTTATACGATTATAGTCAACTTAAAGGCTATTCTGAACTCTTTTAACTTTTTATTTTTCTATACTTACTGTGGTTGTTATCTTGTTTTGTTTTTAGCCCTGAAGAAGGCTAGAAACTCTAGCCGAAACGTCGGCACATTAAAATAAGTTAATCATACTTATTTGTGTTTTTCATTGACCGCACCCCAACCATCTTCTTCTCATAAAATATTTATTTATTTATTATTTTGTTTTGTAAGAAATATACATACCAACACTGCAGAAGATTACACCAATGATTTAATAAAAGTGTGATCAGTGATTATATAAAAAAATTGTGAGCCAATTTTAGAATGAATTAGAATTATTTAAATTGATTTAATTTTATTTAAAAGAAATCCTGCAGTGATGACTCCATGATTATGTAGTTCTCTGATGCTTGTGACCATATCAATTAATTGCACTTAATAGTTACGCAATCGCAACATAATAATTTTTACAAGAAATGGGTGTTTGAATCATTTTCATTTATGTTACAATTTTATTGGAGTACACCGTGAATATTCATTAAGAAATAGGTTAATTCATATCAAATCAACCAATGATGGAGTTCTTAACACAATTTAGTTATTTATTTTTTTACCAATTTTTAGAAGTCACCAATCTATTCTAACCTAGGTGGCGGATCAATTTTTTATTTCTTGGTACCACCACAGAAATGGAAAAAGACCTCCCAGGCAGGATTCGAACCGGCGCCGCGCAGGCCTCAGGTTGCAACAGATACCTAGGGCTCAACCGACTAAGCTATGTACAACACTTGAGTTCAAACGATACTTTTTTTTTTTAATGACCTCCTTCCTGGTCATTTCTGACATACGGAGGTGGGCATGTTTACGTGACCAACCTATTCTAACCATGGTGGGAGGTCAAGTTTTTCATTTTGTGGAACCACTACTCATTGAAAAAAGTCAGCGCCTAAAAGGAAGGATTAGGTCCGGCACCGTTACCGTTACCTGGGGCAAATACCAGCGCCTTCACCAATTGAGCTACGGACGGCCCTGTTCAAACTCCATCCGCTCTTGGATATACCTCAATAATTCTTGCTGTTGGGCAACATCGAGGTGGTAATGGAGGTCCTCCTACTTGGGCCAATGTCCCTATTGACACATTTTGGGTGTATGGCATCATCTTATTAAGGTACTCCAAGCGCTATCGCTGCCACATGTCTTGGATTGACCTCTTAACCAACTGCCAACGCTATAATCTATTTATTGGAACTTTAGATTAGTTCAACTTCATTGCTCCTTATAAAGGGCCTGGAAAATGTCCTAGTGTAAGAGCAGCTATATCATCTATGTATGAAGAAAGCGGGCATAGTGGTGAGAGTTCAGAATTGCCTTTAAGTTGACTATAATCGTATAAAGCACCTCAAATATCACATTTCGTTCATTAAGTACAGTCCCATTATGGATTAAAAGCTTTCTAAAGTCCTCCGAAATGGTGCACAGTTGGAGGAATGAAAATCCATTCATTCTTTTCAAGTTACAATGATGTATAATATGACCTTGATTTTCGGAGTTCTTCGGAATATTTCCGTAGCTCCTAGAGTCTTCTCAACAACTGCATTAATGAACGGTCGGCCTTATTCAAAGTGAGCGCGCACTCATGAATAGAGTGTAATCACAAACCAGTTAACGGTGTCATGTTATACGTTCAATTTACATTAAAATTACCGAAACACACATATGACTTAACATATACATGAATATATCGTTATAAATATGATATTTAAAGATATATTAATATATCTTTTCGATTTTCTAACTCTAAACGCATACCGCACATATGTGGCTGAACCACTGGGGCTTCCCGCATATAATCACTGGAGACTTCAAAGGATCAAAACTAAAATGAAAATTAAATTTGAAAATTTGTTAAGGTTTTTTTGACTGACAGGAATAAATCTGCTATACTTTTTTGGAAGGAGGAAGAGAAAAAAATCATAAACAATTAAAAAAAAAATGGGGGATGGTGGATAACTTATATATGTGGGTTAAAATTTGAATTGCTAAATATTATCATGTGGGGCAGAACTGATCTTATAGTTTTGGGTTTGTATGAGCGTAACTGGATGGATATGTGTAGGGAGCGATTGGTGTTATTGCCATCGAACCTTCGGGTTTGGTAACCATTTTCTCTTATTATTATTCTTGTTTAGCAATTACTTTTATTGTTGTTCTATTCAAGTTTTCAAATTTTTGGGAGGTCTATTATAGGTGCCTTCACAAGTTTTACAATTTATTAGTTATTATTTTCAATTTTGTCCTTAATATCATTCAAAAAATTCTTGAACTTATCGTTTTTATAAATATCAATTTTATATTGGTGGGTTATCTACCCACCAACCGTAAAAAACATATAAATTCAGAAAATTACATGCAGATTCGGATATATGAACAGTCACACATGATATTTGACCCCGGCATGGAAACATGGATTCAATACTGTTTCTTCGAATATTAGGTGATTAAACCAATCAGGTTCAAGCAAGAGATTAGAGAAATTAGAACTAATCCAGGAGGAACCGTCTATAATCTGCTGTATCAGCTTATTAGCTGTATGCAGATTATGTGATCATTGCACATCATGCAAGGAACAATCCAGGTGTTAGAAGAAGTAGCAGATAAATTAGGACTCAAGGTTAATGAAACTCTACGATTGTGTACATGCATTTGAACATAAAAGTTTAAGAAGTAAAGTAACTTTCTGAGATCGCACTTTCAGATTTAACTAGTTTAAGTACCTCGGAAGCCTTATTACAAACATGACAACAAAGTAGAGAGCGAAATAGAGGTCAGGATGGCTACAGAAAATAGATGTTATTTCTCACTGCGTTGAAGTTTATAGCTCTCTCTCTCTCTCAAAAAGAATAAAAGTGATCATCTACAAACCATAGTGAGGAAAGTGGTCATGAATGGATGTGAAACGTGGCTGTTAACAAGAAAAGCGGAACGGATGTTCAAATCCTGGGAGAGAAAGGTATCAAGAATGCTATAAGGAGTCTCCAAGAGTGGAATTTGGAGAAGAAGAAGGAATAAGGAGCTGATAGAGCGTTTTGAGGAACCCGATATCATGGCATGAGTGAAAAAAGGTCGAATAAGGCGATAAGATGCCCAATCAAAAGATACCCAAGAAGATTCTATATGAGCAACTAAATGGAAAACAAAAAAAGAGGACGTCTCCGGATCAGATGTCTGGAGGATGTGAAATAGTATTAAAGGCAGTTGAACGATGGAGGATGATAGCAAGCGATCGCAGCAATGATGGAGGACCGTAGTTCCAGAATAACAATGATAATAACTTCAAATTATTATGGTTATATGTTTTAAATCTCATTTTCATTTTGCCTGTTAGTGCAGGTACATAGTTCATTTATAGAAGTAATTTATTTTGTTTTTGTTCTCATTTTTCTCTCTATTGACCTGGATAACTCCAATTTCAGATTGTCTTTTATTATCACTTCGATAAAAATATGTAATACTCATTTGATCAAATTTTATTTTCTTTAAACATTCCTAATATTTGTGATGCAGTTATTTCCATTAATTTTTGTTAAAGGTTTCTCTTTATAAATAGTATTATTTTTAATAGTCACATTAAGGGGATTTTTTATTATAATGCGATTATACAGTTCATTTATTCTTCTATTTGAGAAAAATATTTTCGATAAATTTTTTTTTTAATTTTCGTTCTATATGTTATAAACTTTCCCGATTAAACATCAGATAGAATTTTGCCTTATCTGTAGGTATTTTGCTAACATTTATCTTCTGTAATTAAGGGTTGTTAGAGCAGAAATTTAGTAATCAAGTGCTGTGGTCATTCTATCTATATAGACATATATATAATTATGCTGTTTACTGATCTTTTTAATGTAAATTTAATCCTTTGGGTATAGGTCAGGGATGACAAACCTATAACCCATGGGTCAGAATTCATGTATTGATAAATAATATTTTACAGTACATATTTTATGTAATTTTTACCCTTTGTTGATTCAAACACTTAGTGACCCACGTCACAAAAAGGTTCGCCATTGCTGGTATAGCTGGTGGATTAGTTAATGAGTTCCTCATATTTTTTTCATTACTAATCATTAAGTACTCCATGTATTTAATAATTAATAATGGTTTCATATTATGGTTTGTAATATTTGAACCATAATTATAGAAAAAAAAAGTATATTTATATACATATTAAACAAAATATTAATTATAAAGTTCTACTTAGTAAAAGTAAAATAATAAAAAATAAATAATTGAATCCTAAATTAATACTTATTGTGAAAGATTAAACAACATTCTTTTATTTGATAGAAAACGTAAACTTTAAGTTAATATGTTTGATCAGACAACTATTACAATCGAGGTTGTTACTATCAGTTAATTTTATTAAAAATTAGAATGTTTTTTTAAAATTAAATAAGCACATTTTTAAGCGTATTGATTTTATCTTAGGCAGATTGTTAAACTTTAAACTGTCTTAGTTTTAGATATTAATATTTTTTGATTGCTCCATTAAGAAGCTTATAAACTTTTCAAATACTTGCTTTGTCCCTTGTTTAACTTTAAAAAATATATTGTTATTACCGGGATTAAGTGGAGGTGACTAAAAAATGTTCTGGTTGCTTGCCAACCTAGGCCTACAAAATATGGAGAAGTTTTTATTTGATATACCACCTTTTTTAAAACGTGGAATAATATCTTATCTAGTTCAAAAGTTTAATCGTATGAGCTGACAAATTAAACGTTCTTTTTATTACGGTATAGTAGTAAAATTAGCTGTTATGGAAATTCTCATCATTAAAAAAATATTTAGGGTTAATTTACTATTTTTAACTGAATAAATTTGGATAAAAACACTTCAATCTTATAAAAATATA
>NW_027108103.1:198588-208583 GCF_000696795.3 Halyomorpha halys | reverse complement strand
TACTTTTTTCTTTAAAATTCAAATTCAAATACCGTTAGTACATATGTATAGACAGTATCATTATGCACCATCATATAAGCAAGTGTGCAGACCCGCGCGACTGAAATGTCATGTAAAATCATCGTCCCACCAAAATGAAGTGGCAAATTTTCTTTTTAACTTGTGTTTCATTGGTATTTAGATTCTTATATATCTCACGTCTGAAGTACACTTTTTAATTGATGAGCTCTTATGGAATTTCAATTAAATTATTTCAATTAAAAGGCAGGATAATTCATTTTTTAGGTCTTCATAAAACATATACTAGGTAAATATTAAATATCTCTATAAAAATCATTAAAACTTGAATAAAACAGATATGACTATTTTTTAAAGTATAGTTAAATTATTTTCTAACTTATGGAGGATTGGGAGTAACCCTTGGGGGTGTCTTAGGTTTTTTTTGGTTTTTTTTTTTTTTTTTCTATTGGAGTTTACACACGAGAATCACCCCTCCATTAACAGCCCGGTCCGACGCAAGGGTTTGCTTTACATATAGATCGTAAGAGGGATGTACTTGAGAGTGTCTACAGCACTCGATTTTGCTGAATGGTTTTCATATCACACTTCGACCCTCCTTCCTTATGCATTTGTTAGATGGTGTTAGTTTCACGTTTTTAGCATTTTTTTTTCTTATTTTTTAATGGATTTGTTTAAGCTTTTAAAAGAATCAGGCAAAAAAAAAATAGTGACGCATATAAAGGGTGTTTCAGGGTCAAGTATCTAAAGTGAAGATATTAATCAGTGATAAAAAAAACAATTAAATTAGAATGTATTTTCGTAAACGCTTCGATGTGAATAACTCCTTAAATTCATGTCAAAATATTTTCATAGTTATTAATTATTTAGATTATAATAAATATATTAATATGTGTCCCTACTACTTTATAACTGAAATGTAAACATTAATATTAATATTAAATTTTTCGTGAAGAAGATAGTTGATTGTATGGAGTATATTGTAGGAAGATAGTCCGTGTGGCTGTCGATAAAGGTATCAAATTACTACTACTAGTGTGGCTCTACAATCCGGTGTGGAATCCTGGCCTCCTCCAACAGCTTCCAAAGCATATTTGTTGTATCAGGAGCAATTTTCATCACTTGAACTATATCGGGCTCCTTAAACATATTGTACAGCTCCTGGTTTTCCCCTTTTTCCACTCTCCTCCGATAAGAAAACCACCATATAAACGTCTGAGGATTCTCCTTCCAAGACTAGGAGTTCCTGCTCACAAGTCTGAGAGGTATTCCAAGTCTCAAAACTATGCAGCAAGACTGGGCGCACAAAAGGTATCAAATAGTAAAAGAAAACTATTGATTGTTAACCAACGTTACTTTGATCAGTGTGTTTATATTTGTATGTAATATCTTATACATGTACTTCCTTATTTATCGCATATATTTACCCATTATGATATGAGATTATATAATATTAGAAGTTTCTGTCAGTTTACCTATCGATGCATTATTAAAGGTGAGCCTAGGAAGTGGGGACATATTTCACTATACCTGACTTCCATTTTTTCTCAGTCTTTCGCTGCGTTTCAATCTGACAGCTCTATGTTTATTGTTTACGTTAATTAATTTTCTTAATATCTCCTGTTTACACATACCTATACCTCACATACTATATCTACTTCACCTATCTGTTCTACCTTTTACACCTATCTGTTTACCATATTTATAACTAATTTTAATGAGTATTCTCCAACAATTTATTAGTCCAGATCTGTATTTAGAACTTTTATCTCACCAGGTTATATTTATTAGTAACTTGTTTTCAGTCCACCTTCATTTATACTTCATTATATTGTTATTAATCATTATTTTTTGTAAATTATATTATTTAAATTTCTTGAGACAAGGTAATTTTTTATTAAATAAATTAAAACTTGTATCCTTTTTTGTCTCAACACTTTTTATTTCAACAGTCCAACGTTTCGGCCATTTTAGCCATGCTCAAGGACATCTTCAATTATAAATTCTTCCTCAGATTAATTTAAAGTTTCTTTTGCAGGCTATTCTGCCCAGGTCATTCATTAACTATAAGTTAAAAACCTATTTTTTTATTTAAAATCCTAAATATCTAATTCTTCTTATTTTAAAATTATCCACACAAAATCACTACCATATACACAAATTATTTTTTATTTACTTTATATACATAAGAATAGTTTTGATTTTAATGTGTTTTTTTTTAATTCTGAAATGTTTGTGTCTTGTATTTTTATTTAGCCCTGAAGAAGCCCTGCAAATAATATATTTTTTTTAAATTTTGATGCCTCTATTGACCGCTATCCGGAATAACTATGTACAATCATATTAAATTTTGTTAAAAGTGATTACCTTGAGCATTAAGACAGGCTTGGAATCTTTCTCCTACGGCAGCAGAGGCCAAATGGCAACTGAATATATGTTATTTCCACCCTTACAGATCTTACACCACTGTATCTTATTTGGTTTAGGGTGACATTAAACAAGACCTTAATTCTTCACGAAGATAATACCTTTTCACCAGGACTAAGGTTGGATATTCTAAAGTAAAAACACTCCTGGAACCTCGTTTTCGAGTTTAGCTAAAGCCTTTTATAAGTACTAGGAGGAAAGTATATAATAGAATTTCAAAATTCTGAAAAGAGGGAGCAGGGTGTTAAGGGGTGGGATCACTGTCCCAACCAAAAGCGGGAAGGGAGCATAAGCTGCGAAGTTCCCTTCTGGCTTAGGGAAAATTCTAAGTAAAGATGAATCCAGGAAATGAGTTTTTCATTTATAATGATATTCCTTGCAAATTTTTCAATGAATTTTGGGTATGTTAAAGCTGATGGAATGGGATAAATAAAGATAAATATATATATTTTTTTAAGCAACTCTTGAAAAAACAAACAAAAAAATTATTCCGATCAATAGGAGAAATATTATTGTTTTTTTTAGCATTTTAGTATTATCTGTGACAATCAGCAGTCTTGACGACTATCCAAACAAATTCAATAATCCAAAGCTACCAATCGTGTGTCTAAATTGAAAGCTGAATCTTGATTGATCCTGAAATCACTCTTTAGAACGAATATTCTGCGAAAGATCTAGATGGAGTATTTTAATACAGATACTAGCACTGTGGTGGCGTTTCAAGTGTAAAAAAATAGTCTAGTGATGTGTTCAAATACATCCTTCCAAGATAGAAACTTTTCTTAACTAAGTTATGCAGTTTATCAAAAACGCTGTAGAAAAATAATGGATTGTTGAATCTTTACGTTGTTAGTAATCTATTAATTTTAGTTCTAGAATCAACATTATATCCATTATTTTCCTGGTATCAAACCTACATTAACAAGTTTATAAGATTTAGAAGAATTTTCCTCTCCGATGATTATATGGTCAGTCCATGTTTAACAAGCGTTTCACTTTCTTTTTTTTTTTTTGTAAATAAGGTTTTGTACTAGTTTATGTATATATCAGAAACGTTATTGAAAAATGATGCATTATTGGTGCAATTAAAAATCTTTTCATTGTCTTTTAGTGGGCTTAGCCTTGTCTTTTAGTTATAGTCATATCGTCAGGAGTGAATAGTAACATGAATGTCACTGTTTTTTTCTTGTGAAAAAGATTTTTCAACTAGTTTATAAGTAAGAATTATTTTTGGCAATCGAGATTGTTTAGAGTTCTTGTAAAAAAAAAAAATTGTGATAGATTAGAAATAAAAAATCACTATAGGAAATGATTTTGTGTTTAAAATATCAATATAATCTTAATTTGTTAAATAATCTATGTTTTATTTATATATTTTCTGCAACTCAAATCTTAAAATTAATTTATTAAAATTAGTCGTACAATTTATAACAAAATTAACATAAAAATAAATCAAATAATGTGATGGAGCCACAACCTAGTTGTCCTAGGTATTCAATGTACATTTCGGAGGTGTAAACACTGTGTAGGTTGGTAAATAAATAAGGAATAGAATATAAAATTAAAATATACTTATAAATGGATAGGAAAATAAACAAAATAATTTCTAAGGTAAACAATCAAAATTAATCAAAATAATTTCAATGGTAAACAAACAAAATTTAATAAAAGAAAAGTAACCGCAGTAATTATAAGATGAAAATAATAAAACAATTATAGAACAAAATACATGAAATACTTCTTTAGAAGATTAATTAAAGTAATGAGAAAAAAATGAAATCCAACCTAGAGAGCTCTTGAAAGATTAAACATTAATAAATTAAAAACGTTATGGTAAATCAAGAAAAAATAAAAGTTACTTAGTTAAATAAATTAATAAGATTGAATTACTATTATTACAAATATGGAACTAAAGGAATAATATAATGTGAATGTTGCAGAGGTGAAATACTTGTGCAGACGTGTGCACTTTAAGAATATGTTGATAAAGAAAGTAGACAGACGTAGAGATGATAAAGACAGAAATTATATTGAACTATAAATAAACTATAGGTAGAAGAAGAAAACTAAGTAATATTAAATACTGTGCAAAATAGATAATAGTTAAGGTTGACAGTATATATCTTTTCCCTCAACTATCCGAGTAGGTTGCAAGTGCAATAGGTAGCAATCAAATATTCTTACAAAAACTTCCTTGAAGTTAACAATAAGCCAGATGTTATATTACATTTATAAGAAATACAATGGTCTATGATTTAAAAATAGTAATGAGGTGAAGATAGTTTATCGTAGCTTAATAATTTAGTAATTATTAAGGGGCAGCAGTAGCAGTTTACCAACCCAAAGGTTGTCAGATTGAATCCCAGTCTCACCCGGGCTTTTTTCAAGCATAAAATAATGCAAAACTCACTCTCAACTTCCCCACTGGCATTTGTGAGGCCTGTTAGCCAATGGGTGCACTCACAGAAAAATTGGCGTGAGAGTGACGAACCCACCCTATGAAAAAACCACGTCAAGAAACGCGGGATGTATTAGGAAATACATCTAGCGAGGACATAGACCTCCATGGCCTATCGCCCATATAATAATAATAATAATGAGGTGAAGATAGTTGATCGTAGCTAAATAATTTAATAATTATTACGTTTTTAATTCATTAATATTTTATCTTTCAAGAGCTCTTTAGGTTAGATTTCATTTATTTCTCATTATTTTAATTTTTTTTTTTATAGCCCTGATGAAGACCTGATTATCAGGTCGAAACGTCGGCATAAATAAATAATTTTTTGTTTCTTTGTGTTTTTCTGCTGACCGCGCCCCTCCCCCACCCCTAACATCTTCTCCTCTTCCATAATCATTGAAATAAATAATTAAATAAAATACAAGGAAAGAGAGGGAGGTGAGTTAGGAATTTAATTAATATAAATTAAATAGATTGAATTAGTAATTAAAAGTGGCCTTAACACCATGTGATGTCCTTCCAAGATGATTGTAAAATTCAGTTAAATTCTATAAAATGTACATATATAAAAATTAGGCTTAATTTGGAGAATATTTTTAAAAGCCCAAATAGTTTTAGAAATATAAAGTTTAACTAATGCATAAAAGCATAAAAATAAAAGTCTTTAGTATACAAATTATGTTAGATACTTTATAAAGTAAAGTTTAGTTAGTATAATTTAATAGATAAATTTACTGACATATATCTTCATCCATTGCAATCAGTCGACCTATCAGGAATCTTGCTCTAGAGGGTAAAAGCAAATTTTGATTTATAGGGGTTAAAGATTTTGATCATATCTTGACTCGCATTAATTTTATGCCTGTGAGTTTATCTATCCCAAGTGCCTGCCTGTAGCAGTTCGTGATCCGATACACTTTGGTCCCGAGTTAAGATAAGATCTTACGTTGCTTTAATATCCACTTCTTTCAAGATGTGATTTATATGATTTCTGGATCATGATGAACAATTTTTTTCCTTTTCAAGCTACCAATAACCCTCCGGATGGGTATGCATTTAAATTCATATTTATGTGTCTGTAACAATCAAAAGTTTTTAGTAAAAATTTGATTTAAAATTCAAATCATTAAACCATTCAGTGAATAAATTACTATTCCTAAAATTTATGGATATGAATGTTGAAAACATATAGTGGGGAAAATATGAGAGTACGATTTATTAATTGGTATAAATAAAAATATGAAACATTTATATTAATAATATTTGCTTAGTAAAACATATTTGGTTTATATTATGATCGTAGCATTTAAGAGAGGATTTGTTTTAGTTGCTGATTTCTTTGATAAGTGGGTTTTCCGATTATTTTAAAAAAAAATTAATAGTAATATGTAGAGTTGAATGCAGTTGGAGTTGAAACAGGTTGTATTGAGGGGAGCTGCAAGTTTTGGAGCATGGCGATTATTTTTGCTGATGGGAGTGCAAGTTGTTGATTATTTACACAGGTAAATTATACTGAATAAAAACCATGCATTACATATTTTATATAGTTATTTATTAATTCTCATAGTAGTTTCAAAATTGACATTATTCAGAAATTATATTTCGTTATAAAATAAAAAATTTAATTTGTTTTATTCTGAATTTTAACTTCATTCTCCCAGAATCTTGGTCCGATTTGAAGAAAAAAAAATGCATTTGCCTATCAAATAATACCAGATGGGCCTAAAATAATCCTTTTTTTTTATATAATATAAACTTAGGAAGATTGAAACGGCAATGGCCCCGAGACAATGCAATTTGAGTGCTGGCAATGGCAACTCAAGTTCTGAGCATCTGAGGCTTTAGCGCCTTTGCCCTGTCTGCACTGGCTTCCAATACAATGGATGCGGCAAATAAAGAGGCCCTGGGATCCCGGAGTTCTGTCTTCCCCTTCACATGTGGGTGGTGAGGATTTGTTTATTTTCCTTAATTTATTTTTATCTATACTATGTATAAATGGTGTAATTAAATACTCTGGATCTAATACTCATCGCCACTGGGGGTGGCAGCAGGTTGTATTGTAATATCAATAAAATATATTATAATAATCTAAAATAAAATAATATAAAAATCGTACAATTACTTTTTTTCTGGTCTTATGAGGTATCTCAGTTTTAGAGACGATAAGTAAACAATTCTATTGTTTCATTTTTTTCCTCTTATTACATGAACATCACTTTAACGTAAACCTCCATTTAATGGCCAATCTTTCGTATAGGTGCGATACGATACAGTAAAAATAAAATTTGCATATACCTAAAATATGTATTTAATAAATTATAGCAAATATACGTATTTATAAAAGATATTTAGCACAAAAGTATTTTATAAATAGTTGACTCTTGATGGTTAAACCTTTCGTTAATAATTTTAAGGTCATTTCTTCATTTTAATCTACATGAACTGCTATTAAAAAAATTAATTTCAATCTCTGATATACATTAAACTAAACAGTTATGACAAACCTCAGGTATTTCACTCATATCCCGTATTGTACTCAGGTCAGTCTCGGGATTATTTAGCTTTCCGACTTCGTATTCCTGTGATAAATTAAATAAACTTGTGGAGAGAGAATCGCCCTACTTTAAGCCTGAACGAACTTTTCAGAGAGATGTTTTCAATTCGCTCTGATTCTATTATACAAGTTCTGGTAGTCATTAGAGCCGTAAGCCCTTTTGAAATCAATGCACCTCGGGTGGGCCTTTTTTTAAAAATATTATCTACTGGATGGTGAATATTCTGTAAACAGCTATAAAGTGGAATTAATTGGTTTTCTGAGTCTAAAGCGATGATTTTAGTTTCTCTCAACATCATTTGACAATATTTTAATAACAAAAAAGTGAAATTTCCAAGTACCAAAATGCTATATATATATATATATTTTTTTTTCTACTTTCCTGTGTCCCTACAAGCATCTATTTCAGTTTTCTACGTTTCCTATCAGTAAAAACATGCAACTATCCATATTAAATTTATGTATTTCATAATATGTAGCATACATTTTTTAATATAATTAATTAAATTATTTTAAGAAATATTAGATCACACAAGTTCACAAATCTTCTTTAAACCTTTATTTTATTATTAAACATTGAAAACAATTATAAATAAGCTTATGGAGCTTATATTAAATATGTACCATAACAACTTACATTTTTTAAAATGTTTTTGAGGGTAATCACTTCCATCATTTGAATGAATTATTATTTATTTATTCATGACATTGTACAACGTTTCGGGAGCACTGTCCCATATTCATGCACTATAAAAACCTATAACAATAATAAAACCAATATAACACCAATCTTCATCCTGATATATTTTAATTTATACAATAACAATCACCTCATGATTTCATACAGGAAATCATGTCAACCATTTTTGCATCTTCACTTTTCTCTGGCACAGCCATCATTCTACATTTCTTACTACCTCTTTGGACCTTATCTTATGCCCAGTGTGCTGTTTAGTTACCTCCCTGTTTTGTATTTATTATAAACTTAGTGACTTTTAATTTTTCACATAAAGCTGTTTATTTCATCCGATTTTTATGTTTTTATTTTAAGCCTATTTATAATATCTGCGTAATGTGTATTTAAGTGTTTAGTGTCAGTTTATTTTAGTTATTAGTCATGTATATAGCTTCTAGATATCTTCTGGTTTTTGTATTTTGTACTGTATCTATTATTTTTGGGTTTTCAAAATTGAATTCGTGGTTCAGTTTTATGCTGTGATTATAGTGCAATTTATATTTTTAGCGTTTTCACAATTGGTGATGTCTGGCTTAATCCTAGTTTCTAGTTTTTTAGATGTTTCACCAATATATACTTTTTCACAATTTTTACAATCTATCTTATAAATTGCGTTTAATTTTTCCATACTATTAATTTTATTATATCTTTTATAAGGTACAATAAAATTAATAACAAACATACAACCAGAAACAACACAGAAAGCAGAACACAGACTGAAATAAAAATAATCAGAACAACAAAGAAAGATAAAATATAAAAACCACCAAGTCAAAAAAGAATTATAGAATTTTATAAAGAAATAAACAAAAAGATTACAATAGATGACAACAGAGAAAAAGGACAAGAGGAAACAAATAATAATATAAATAATAAAAAGTTTTTTAAACTACAATACATACCAGGACTTACCAATAAAATAAAAAAAAACACTGAAAGAATATGACCATACAAATATCAGAACCGGTTTATACAACAATAATAAATTACAGAATAAGCTATCAAACATGAAAGACAAAAAAAATGGAATAAACTAAACGATTTTCTCGAAAAAATAAAACAAAATGTACAATAAATGATTCAACAGTGTAAATACAAATTGACCACAAAAATGAGAGGAAGAAGGGCGTAAAAATGAATATTTCAAGACTTCATAACTATTCCAATCCTGAAAAATATACTTTTTCTATAGATGTATCAAACTGTATAAAGTAGTACCGAATGAAAGTCATATTTGAATGCGACTTTCGGTCTTGGGTCCGTATAACTGTTATATTTAGTTTGAGCCTGTCTAGTCTACTAAAGTTCAAGAATATACGACCACATGTCAAAAAATACAATCTTCGAAGAATATACTTTACTTTTAGAATACTTTATGTGAAAAGGGAGTCCTTAGTATTTTTTCCATTGTAAAAGAACTTTTTTTTGTTTGACCGAAACGGTTTACTACTTTTATGGAGACCATTAAATCTTATTTCGAAAGCCGTTTGGAAATCAGACATTACTATTGGGCTGAAATATATCTTCTTATATTACAAACACAATACATTTTCTTTTGTGTTCTTCACTCACCACACACCCAACCATATTCTCCTCATACCAATATTTGAGTTAAAATTAATTATTTTTCGCTGCATTTAATATATAGTTACTTTTAACGTCATTACGTCCCCTTAGTATCTTTCACATATAGCTTCAGTGAATGAAAAGTAATGGCAAAAATAAAAATCATTATACTTGAAATCGAATCAAAGTAGAGCCAATATTTGATTATTGTCATTTGATTGATAGGTGCCCAT
>NW_027108103.1:189781-198488 GCF_000696795.3 Halyomorpha halys | reverse complement strand
ATATAGTTTAGTAATCTATAGATTACTTTTGTTTTTGTTTTGTAAGAAATATATATATCTGGCAACACTGAAGAAGGTTACTCATATGATTTTATTAAAGTGTGATTTTATATAAAAAGTTATTTAAATTGACTCAATTCAGTATTTTATTTAAAAGATGTAGGACATATATGATGCAACATATAAATAAATATGATTAGTAGTTATTTTCAATTGTTTTTGTTACTTTTTTTCTTTACTTCTTTTTTAACCAGATACTGGATTTTCCTGCAATGGGTATCTTTTTCTTATATAACTTCAGATTCCACAAATAGAAATTCGAATCACGAAAAAACATTCAAATAACACTCATTTTATGGATAATGTAGATTTACTCTTTTTAGGCAAAATTGAAATTTTTGTTGCATATAATTTTGCTTGTTTTAAATTTCTCAGTTTATAAACAAATAGTTGTACTTTTTTTCTTTTTCCCTCCCACAGTGACTCTATGAATAAGCAGTTTATAGATTTTACATACATGCTCTATGTTTTCGAGTGCATATCGCCTTGTAAGGGATATACATTTTCATAAAATATTAAAAATACATAAATTATAGAAAAAATAAAATAAATATAAAATAAAGAAAACAATTATAAACATATGAATGATTATGAAGTAAAATAAACCAAAAAAATAAAAAATGAAAATATAGTAGATATAAGCTATCATCGATAATAATTAAAATTGGCAGTCGATGGACCAAAAATAACGTGACTTTTTGGCTAAAGATTTAAGTTCTACTTTGTACTTTTTATAGAAAATGTATTGTGGTTCAGGCCGGGAGAGACCATACATATTAATTTGACTCTGTCTGAATTAAGTAGTTTACAATCGTAAAGTAGATGTCTGAAGTCCTGCACTGTCTGTTGATCACATTCACATTGGTTGCTAGTTGCTGTTACGTTCCGTATGGATTAGTGAAGTGGTCTGCCTTTTGTTATCTTAGCCCATTTTATCATACATCTTTTGATAATATTTGAATGAACTTGTGTTTTCATTGTTGATATATTTTTTTTCTCATAAATTATATGGCCTTCGTCATCGTTTGTAGCCATTTTTTCTTATAAGTAAGTCATTTTGTTGCCACCGTTTTCACTATGGCCCACAACCCTTTAAAAGCTCCATCCGCATACATTCGGGATGAGTTTAGAGTTTAGAAATCGAAATTACGTATTAATACGCGATTAATAATATGATATAGTATAATAATATACCTAAATTTTAATATCAATTGATAATCGTTGTATAAGCAAAATTATAATATTTCTTAATAGAAACAGTTTTACATTACGCTCACTTTTCAAAATATTTTGGTTTCGATGACTGAAATGTGAAATAAAAATATTTACAAAACGGTTTCGCAAAATTATCAGCCACTTACGGCGCACCAGCACTGTCTCTTCCTGTCACACTTTTCGGACTACTAACTTCCCGCCGCCTTTAGTATAAAATTTTCCTAATTTAAAATATATTTTAAATGGGCATATACATAGTAGTATTTATGCCTATATTTATTAATTTTTTTATTTAATTCATGGTTTAAATTTGACGTAAACAAATCCATTGATTAACATATGAAAAGTCGAATTCAACTTTTAAAAAATATAACTAATAAATACACGTGAGAAATATTTGTGGTTTAATATTATCTAGTGGTTTTGGCCAGCTATTAGAAAATCTGGAAGAATATTTTTAAATAATCCTTTCTGCATAGTGGCTTGCATATTTTTTCTAATACTTAATTTTCACTTAGTTTGAAGAAGCTAACAAAATTAAATTTCATTCTTCATAATATGAATATAAAATCTAAACTTAATGATCTTTAACTGGAAGAGTCTGTGGAATTAAATTGGATTTGCTGAATGACACAATTCTTCCTTTTTAAACTGCAATAATTTATTTCATATAATCAGCAACAACGTTTCGGGAAATATCCCCCATCTTCAGGTTGCTATAAAACTAAATTCAACAAAAACCTATAACATGCGCTTACAACACTACTAATATATCATATATACCTAAAAACTATTTACTTGATAAAAATATCCTATATATAACTTATAATTATCTCCTATATTGTCATTACTGCTAATATTTAATAATATTATAGTCATTTAATGAATAAAAACTATTTTACTGTTAACAGTCATACATTTTTAGGAGAATAATTACCTATATATAAAACCACATAAAAAAAACTATAAAGTTAATTATTTATAATGTCCATATAATGTGTGCCTAAAGTTTTTGTATCTGTTTTATTATTGATTGCTTTGTTAATGTTTTTTGTAATATGTACTGATTCAATTATTTTTCTATATTATTCTTAACTATATCTAATATTTCTGGATTATTAAAATCAAGTTGATGTTTATATTTAATACAATGTTGTGTCAATGCTGTAGTTTTTTTTATATTTTTACAATTGATCTTATGTGGATCAATTCTTATTTTTAATTTGACGGTAGCAGCGTGGTAACGCGCCCATCTGTCAGCCCATAGATTGCGAGTTCGAGCCCGGGCCTACCCGGGATTTTTTCAAGCATATAATTACGCTATACTCACTCCCCCCCGGGTATTTGTGAGGCCCGTTAGCCAATGAGTGGCACTCACAGAAATAGACGTTAAAAAAAAAATCTTTTAAAAAAAATTTCGTCCGTTAATAATATTGCTTTTTTAATCAGGTTTCTAGGCACATTTGTTTTTTTGTGAGTATGGGTGGTTTGAAGTGAAATTTAGTATTATATTACTTGTTTTTTTAGTCCATTTAGTCTTTAATCTACCACTATTGTCCTTGATTATGTTAATATCTAAAAATCTTATTATATTATTAATAGGTCTATCTATTGTGAATGTTATTCTACTATTAAATGTATTAAATTGGTTATATATGGTTTCAATATTATCAAAATTTGTAATAATGATTAAATCATCAATATATTTTTTTAGCAATAAGGGTTTATTATCTAATTTTATTATGTTTTTATCAAGCAAATTGTTCTTATATATTCCACTCAGATTAACAGAAAGTGCCCTCCCTCATTGGCAATCCTTGTATTTGTTTTAAAAAAATATAAAATCATTTAATACTATAAGCTTTCTCATAGATTTTCAATTATTTGCGCAAACCCAATTTATTAAACAGAGCAGTTTAGTTTCTATGTATATTTGAATAAATGTAGAGAGTATTTAGCAAGTATGAATTAAAGATCATAAATTAAACAATGAACTTTACTATAGCAGGATTTGGGTATTTCATGCAATTTTGAGTTTTATTGAATTATTTTGTTTTTTTAACTGCTCATTTTTCAGTTTTAAACTTCATAAAAACACATTCTCTAATCACAACTAACAATATATAATTTACTTAAATAATAATATCGTATTGTCAATTAAATCATGTATATTATGCATACTGTATTAAATTTAAAAAATAATAAATATGCAGTTTAAGGTGTTCGGATAGTTACCATTTGTAGATACTGTATAAGTTTAATTTATTTAGTTTTAATTTATTGTGGTTGTAAAATTAAACATTTTATTCATGACTCTAATCATCTTATTAGTTGTAAAATTTAAAAACCATTAATAATACACCGCTGTTTAGCAAAGCCCATTCATATTATAATTGAATGGATTAATAAAAGTAAAATTTCATTAGAGGATGTTGAATGAGGGCAGAGATAGTTGTTGCTCCAGCTTACAACGAGATATATTGGCTGGTTGTACAAGTTGCCCTTTGTGCTGACTAGAACCTCATTAGATGGCGTGCTGGCAATATCTCTTTTTCGTAAATTACACAGAAGAGCTATTTGTTATATAAATGGCGGCGTTGATCTGTTATCATTACATCTGTATATTAAGTATAAACTCGGAAAACAAAATTAAACTTTAATTTTGGATTTTTGTTTTTACTCACCTATGTATGGAACTAGCGGACCCAGCAATGCTATTGCTAGCTTTGTGGATGTATATATATATTAACTGAACACAATAGAAAGGTCGAATTAAATTATTATATTTAGTTAAAACTAAACATACATTATCATTTTTATTTACGTACTGGATTGATGATTGAATTAATTTCTTATTATATCTGTTTAGTTTATAGTGTTGAATATCAGTATATGATTAAACTATATAGTAATAATATATAATAAAAATATATATTTTAATAATATATATTTAAAATCGGTAGGTAAAATATCTTGTGTCTATACACTTCACTAACCGCTTTCCATAAAACTGTTTCATATATCATTAGTCTAATGAGGATCTATGATTAAGTAGTAAGATCCTCATTTTGTCATTTATTTCCGACATAAGAGTAATCGTTGTCTTCTTTACCAGCGCAAAGTGCATAACTAGGACTCTGTGTGCAATCGGAATATAAATGTCCCTCTTCGCCACATTTGCGGCAACACTTTGACATCTTCTAGCCAAGTGTCCGAACTCCCAGCACAGGAAACAGCATTGAAGCCAAACCTTCTCCTGGATTCGGCTGACTATTAGGCCAACTCTGATTTTACTTTATGTGACAGCCTTCCGCGCCAGTAGAACCGACAGAGGAACCACTGTGGTCTGTGTGCCTACAATAGTACGATCGATGCGTGTAGCGTATGATCGTACTATTGTAGGTTGTGTCACTTCTCCTTCTTGTGAGAGTTTCGGCAACCTCTGCCTTTGTCGTAAAGGCGTCCAAGTCCCTGATTTCAACCAATGACTCTTTCGTCCAAGCCCTAATTTGAGCGTCATTTTCCAGTACCCCTTCAGGAGTACCCTTCATGGACTCCAGGGCACCACCAGGCTTCCGGTCCAACTGGATTATTAGATTTCCTGCCTCATTTTTACGGACCTTTGAGATATTTGTACCCAAGCCTTTCAGGGCAGGGGTCGTCTCGAACCTACCGGAGAGTATTTCTGCCTGAGGAGTGCTGGTCTCCGAAAGCCACCTTCGTTCTTTCTTTCTTGTGTCCGTCATGTAAAAAAAGGTCGTAAGGTGGACTTCACTACTGTCTTAGTTCCTACATTTGGTTTCACAATCCCCGGCGTGTTTCTTGCTTCTTCAGTGCCTCAAGGTTGTTCTGTATGTTACACAAATACTCCCTAATTTCTCCGTGGACATTGTGTCTTCGCTGGGTACACTTCTGTCATCATCTACCATTCCAGCACGCTTCGTTCATTCTTCTTGACAATATTCCAAACTTGTAGTTTCAAATGCCACAGTGGTCAGGTTGAAAACCACAGCAGTACCGCGGTCGTATGATGATGACGTCCCGCTTGCTCGCTCTCGTCAGACGCCGGTTCTGGGGATCCTATTCCCTGCTCCGTAAGGCTAATCTTCTGCTCTTTCATTGTATAGACTTTATTTGCATTACATACCTCCTGCCAGGTTTATTACAGCCACCTCTAACCTAAACAACATTCTCCGACGTCAGCAATGGTGTTATCCGCGGGAGAGTCATTTCGACACAGGACTTGAATCCCATCCAGTCGGAGGTATTTGGTTGAGGTTGGTGCGGCTGGAGTGCCCTAAAACTTGTACAGTACTGGCCGGTGGTCAAATGGTCCGTAGGTCAAAGCCTGGTAGTCAGTGACCATGTGGTCAAGTCTCTGGTGATGAGTCTCTTTGGCTGAGTTGTTTGTGGTGAAACGTGTCACGTTCACCGTACCAAGCATTTCTCGCACCGACATCTGTGAGAGTGATTATAATCGGCGGGGATGGTTTTGGGTCCCGCGAGATCCTCACTCGTCCTTGCCCCCTTCTCTTCTCTAGATATCTACTTCCTCCACAGAGTGCAGTAATGGTACAGATTCCAGCCTATGGTAGACCTCCTCTTTGAACCGGCTCCAGTCGGTCTCCTGGTAGTTAAACTTTTCAGTCGTCGGCTCAGAGCTGCTCCCGTTGATTCCATGGCGGACGGCTATGAGAACACAGTGTGGGTCGTGGAGGTCATCGGTGGCTATGCTATACCCCCTGAGATATGGTCTTCTCCCCTGAAGTCTGGTGTCAGTGAGTACGGCTACTGTTGGCTCAGTGAGTGTCAGTAGCACCTCTACTTCTTCAGGTTTTGTGGCTAGGCCACAACAGTTGTAGTTGAGGACCTAAAATTAGGGTCCCCCACCCTAGGGCAGGCACCGATGTAGTGTTCCAGACCACAAAGAACACACGCCTCCTTGTACCCGCAATAGTTCTTCGTGTGCCCGAACTGTTGACACCGATAGCACTGGAGTGGGCCTTGTTATTTTTGGGGGGTGTTGGCTTGGGTGGTGAAGAGACACCGATCAATGTGTCTGACTTAGTTGACGTTGTCCAAAGGGCACTGTAATTACTATCGGGGAGAGGGGGTTTTTTTGTGCTGTCCACATTCGATTTTTCTAGTCTTCTAATATCGGTGGGGGCTAAATCTTGAAATGCGGACTTGACATCTTCGATGGGCATGGATATGTCAAGATTTTTGATTAAGAATTTATTTTGAATTTTGCCCGTACGGGGGGGAGGGGACATAGGTATGATGCCCGACTTTTACCACCTTTAGCCCTTTTATTGTTTTTTCTCGGTCGGATAGAGACTCAAGAACCATTTGGACACCCCCATTGTTTTTCTCAGAAAAAATTTAGGATAGCGTGCTGGCCAGCCACTACGACCGGGGGTGGTACTTGGGGCTTTTTTGTAGAAGTTTCAGGGTGATTTGAATTGGAAGTTCCGGCTTCAGTCGTTTCATTTCTTAACGGATCGAACTGATTTGGACTTTTGAAATTTATTTCTGTCTTCTGTGCATGCGGCTGTTCATTTAAATATTTTTTAGCCGCACTCGCCTGCACCTTCGCTTGCGTGAAAGGAGGAGTCGATTTGGACTTTTTACCTACTACTGTATATTGGCTATTATCCGATTCTACGTCCGCTTCAACTTCGGACATAATGCGCATTGTGGTTTCTGGTCACAGTCAGTAGCTTTGCTACTAACCACAGTTTCGACATAGAGAGGTCCTATCCTTTCCAAAAAAATTCCGAGTTATGTGTCCGTACTCCCAGCAACGGAAACACTTTTGAACTCTCAAGTTTAAAGAGAGTTCAATAACTTAATTAAATTAAACTTTCGCGTATACGGCTAAAAAACAGGCCTACTCGAACCTTCCTTGAGGCATACCTTCCTAGGCTGCAGAACCGGAAGCGAAATGACCGCCGTTTGCGTACCGCCATAGGCTTTACGGATTTTACTGCTGTGAGGTTTTAAGGCCTCCGCAACCTCCTGTTTGGTGGTGAGATCATCCAAATCTCGCAACTGGGAAAGGGACTCCTCCGTCCAAGTTCGCACTTTTAGTGATCCAAGGGATTGCTCTTTCGTTGAAACAGTATGACAGGGCTTAAAAACCAAATGTTCAAAAAACCTTACTCTAAAGATTCTTTAATTTTGGTTCTACGAAATAATCAACCATCTAATTCTTATTAGCAGTTTACATCGGGACCTGCTCGTGCTTTACCTCAGGTATCCCGAGTGTTGTTTAAATTTATAATAAGTAGTGTGGAAAAGGGGTGGTATTGAAAATGTGAGACATGTCATTCAAAACAACATGCGTATATTTTTCTCTAGTTTAAAAGTTAATTTCCTGGAGGGGCAATTTGGGTTTAGTGCGTTAGTTTGGTATTAGTTTGATAATTATTTCGATTATATAAGAGAATAACGTAACATGGGGTGATCTCATATATTAGGGCTATGGCTTATCTGGTGACTTCCTCGCCGGCGCGGTGACGTCCTCTTGCCGCTTTCCTCGTACAGGTTGTGCTGTGGGCGAATATGGTGAAAAACATGAGATCTTCGCCCGGTGTCAGAAAGAACGTCTTTCTTCCTCAGTGGCTGGCCAGCGTTTCTTGGAGCCTGGCGTGATGGTAGGGGCAGGCCAGGTCCTAGCTTGCATGGTGCTTAGGCTGGGGTGGCATTGTAGTCGCAGCGTCTTCGGGGCCTTCCGGTGTCCGCGGCAAGGAGGGGCATCAGAAAATGAGACCCCCGACGCCAACTTTATATAAATTCAAAAAACTCGTCTTACTTAAATCCGACAAGCAGTATGAACAGAGTTTTAATAACTGCATCAGCTAACTATTTTCATGCAACCTCCTAAATTTAGTTAGAGCATGTGAAATAGCCGATAGTGCGAGATCTCTTTTGATTCTACAACACTATATCTTTTACTATACAAGCTCCTAATCGTTTTAACATCTCAAGACAGGCAAGAGATGATTTAAAAGATTGAATATCAGGAATGACCTGACAAATATTGCATTGGGGAAACATCTCATAGTCTGAAAACGCGTATCAATCTACATAAAATGAATGTGGAAAATCTAACAAATATTAACCTAACGGCACTTGTGGGACATGTAGTATGGGCAACAACCGCGGTTTTGATATCATTGGAAAATTATAATAATATTATAAAGATCTTAAATTGTGCCGAAGATTCAAAAACTAGAAAATATATGGAATCAATTAAATTTTTTGTTGATAACGTTCAAAAGAATTGATAATGTTTATTACAAATAAAAGAATTATAATTAAGTGAAATAGTAAATCAATGTAGGTAATGTAACATAATATGATAAAAGTTTATTAATTGTTTACATCATTCCCCTTCTTTAATTATATTATGTGTTAATTTGACTTAATT
>NW_027108103.1:187806-189276 GCF_000696795.3 Halyomorpha halys | reverse complement strand
CCCACCTACGTTAAGAACAGAACGTCGTCCCCGACCTTTTCGGTACGAACTGCAGGACCACGACCCATCGGAGTTCATCACTTCCTTATTTACAAAAATTTGTAATTAGCAATTTTTTTTCTTATTGTAATTTTCGTCAAAAGAAGTTTTTCTTTGTTATTATTTTTGATAATTGGGTCCTATATTATTTAGAAGGTTTCTCTTTGTTTTTAATTTAATTTAAGTATTTGATCTAATTTAATTTACGAAAAAATGTTTTATCCGAGCCAGTGTTTATTTATTTTTTCTTTAGTTAAGCTTTCCAACAAGGAGACTATGTCGAATTGAGGTGGCTTAACAATTAGATAAGGACAGAATAGCTTGCAATCTTTTAATGACTAATGTTAAAGCTGTGGAATTAAAGTTAAGGTAGGATTATTTATAATTCATATTTTTTAATAATAAGATTATAATCGAATTATTAATAACACTAATTACGCAAACATTTTCAACCTTATTTATTAAAATGTATTAACATTTCGGCCGATCTGGTCATCATTAAAGACAATCTTAATTATAGTATCACATTGTCCTAAGTCAATTTAACACAGTTTAAATAAACTTCTTTCTTGACAATTTTAGTATTTTACTAGCATTAACTTTTTTTTTATTATTAATTAAACTATTAGTCTCAAACAAGATAATAAAAGTATAAATAAATTATAGTTTAAGTTTAAAAAAAAAATAATTTACTTGATGTGTATATATGTATACAGTTGTAATACATTATTAAAAAAAAAAGTTTAAAATTAACTTATGACATTCAGAATAGCCAGGTTGTCCGAAACGTTGGAGTTTTAAGTGAATCAATAAAGAATTTTGAGACTCTAAGGATTCATTTGACTATAATTTATATTTACTTTACATTCCATGGCTCATAGCCCGGTCATTCAGCTCACCTTAGCCCGGGTCATCTTCTTCTCAAACGGTCCAGCTTCCCTCGTAGCTGTTCCTCGAGGATTTATCTCTCGTTCAATCTTGCTGCATGGCCTACCCATCTCTGTCGACCACACTTGATAAAACGTACTACTTCTTGCTACCCCAAACAGTTCGTATACTTCACTTTTATTCTCTGCGCCTTCTCTACTGGTACCCTTCAACTGGGTCCAAATGTACAGAACAAATTCGTCCTTCTGAACTTGTCAAGACATAAGACATCGAAGTAATTATTCAAGTTCTGGTGTAAAGAACGTATATTTAACAACACGTGAAGTATATAAACTTTTTTTTTTTTAAAACTTAGATTTATTTATTGATAAATATTATAATCTGCCACACAGTTGTGGGCAATAGGTAATAGTGATGAATGATCTCATACATACTAAAATAAATAAAAGAAAAAAATATAAGAAAACAAGAAGAAAAAAAATAAATAAAAAATAATAATAAAAAAAAGCTCTTAAAATATATACAAACAAAAGAATAGACAAG
>NW_027108103.1:168371-186836 GCF_000696795.3 Halyomorpha halys | reverse complement strand
GGACCTTCTAATTTAAATTAATGTTTGAAATACCACCAATGGGTGGTTCCTTCCCAAGATTTTCAAGTGTATATGAAACATACTACATATTTACCCATTGTATTATTTTGTACAGTTGTAAATTAAATTTATAAAAAATTTAATAACCAGAAAATCAGTTTTGTCGAGAAATACATCTATTTAGGACATTCCATCTTATTTAGAGATATGAAAAATGCAATAAATAGAAGGATTAACATAGAAAAAATAATGGAGCTTGGAACAGATTTTTTACCATTATTTTAGGCAAATGTATTAGAAACATGTGTATAGACGGTAATTTTATGTGGATCTCAGGCTGGGACGGCAACTGTAAAGAATTATGAAAAATTAGACAGCACCCAACTGCTATTTTCAAGAACGTTTTGAAGAAGGATGAAAGTTATCAGAATAAATGACTACATCAGCAACAGTAAAAAAAGCACATCGACTGAAGTACCCCTACTAGACTGGTCATATTGCCTGATTTGATACCAGAAGCTGGTCCAAAATTTCTACAGGGTGGATACCAATGGTCTACAAGAGATGAAGAAGAAGGCGAATTACAAGATGGCTAGATGAGATCGTGCAAAGACTAGGAGACTGTTGGGCCACTGTCCATAGGGATCTATACAGCAAAGTAATTGAGAATTTGTTGTAAATTATAATTTATAGCTGAATACTTATTTATATCTTGCCATTAAGTATGTCTGGTGAATTATTATTTTATTTTAAACTAATGTAAACAATTTAATTAGTGAAGTAATGGTATTTTTTTTTGTAAATTCTATATGTTTATAAATACCTATCATAGAATATATTGGTTTAGATATTTTTTTAAATAAAATAATTATAAATATAATTTAATTAAATAATTGGTAGATTGAAATAAACTGGTTGGTGTAAATTTGATAAATTGATCCCAAAATATAAAAAATGTGTTGGTAACTGTCTGAGGGGTGTTCACAAACTGAACTATACAAGATTTACCAGTCAAAAATAAACATAAATACTATAATTTATGGTTTAAACAATATTATTTTACTATAATTTTATTTACAACCATTTCAACGTTTCGGCTACCATGCCTTCATCAGGAACACTATAACAATTCAGTGAAAATATACTTCCATGACATTATGTTCCGAAAAAAGTTAATTTACAATTGATTAAGTGTAATTTATAATAGATGTTTCTGTTGTATTATAATATACTTACTGATTATATATTATTATATACTTACATCTTTGTCTGTCGTATATTTTTATCGCATATCAAAATTTTTGAATTGTATCCAGAAACAGTTTGGTCAAATACCACAGAATTAAAAAAAAAAAACTCTTGACATCCAAAATCCACGTCTAATTTCTCTTTTTAAAATTACATTCTACTTAAATAGATCTAAAATACATGTTCTCTATTTGTTACAAAACCAATTAAATAATTATGTTAACAATAATAACAATGTTAAATAACACTTTGATGTTATTATTGCCGTTTATCGATGTTATTCCCTCTTTTACCTTACCGCCTATACTCAATTCCGTTTTGCTATGGCCTTCTCGCAACGCCCGAGCATTTCTCTCTCCAGTGCACCCCTAACGTGACATTTTTTCACGTTTGAGCATTTGGCTGACCTGGACACCTCTTGCGTTTCTTATTCTAAATCATGAGCCGAGGCGAATAGATCTAAGATCTTTTACAAAATCTGGATTCTTGAGCCCCTAATGAAAGAACTTCAATTTGCATTGAATGTAATCGTTAATATTTTTGTCATCATTATATCCAAGTATATAAAACAAAATATCACAAATCGTCTAACATGATATAAATGCTCACGGGACACCTCTCTCAGGGGACAAAAAGATAGTATATTCCTGGCAAGGAGCTGTCTTTGAACTGCAACATATTCTAAAATAAACTCAGCTGTTAGATCCGTTATCTTATTAATGGTGTTATAGTAACGATTATAAAGGGTCTAATGATGGCACAATAGAAAAGACGAATATTTTGATTTTTGTACAGGTTGGATATTAGTTTTCTTCCTGATTTTTTTAACATGCGGAGTTAGCAACAGATCAATCGCTTTTGACTATAACTCATTGAAGCTAGAGTTTTTTTCTTGGATTTGTTGTAATATAGTATTAAATATTGATAGCCACATATTTAGAAATTAGTGAGCTTCAAGAAAGGCAATTATCTCTTAAACTTTTCTCATTGGGGGAGAGAAAATATATTAAAAAAAGGCCATGTTTTAAATAATAGTAGTAAAAACATATAAATAATTTTAAAAAAGTATAATTTGTTTATAATTGTACTAAAAAAAAAAAAATGTAGTTCGTTAAAGCATACACACTTAACCTCCCATCCTCCATTTAACAGTAGAGAATGTGTTAGGAAATTATACAAAACATAAATCGATTATATTGCTAACATTAAACTATAAAAGGCCTAAAATACTGCCCCTAATGCTTTGGGAAGCTAAATAGGTCCACCAGGTCGCTAATAGTTCTACCACATAACAATACCAAGTCATAGCCTTATTGATTTAGTAATAATCTCCCCTTATTTATTATCCTATCGTCATACAACTGCGTATTATTTATCAATACACATTAATAGAAACAAATTAAAATTATCAATCCAACAGTTACAGATCAAGGCTTCTAAAACTTAATTTTGGTTGAATTAAAGAAAGTAGGTTGTGTGAGCTCTTTAAATTATTTTCTTAATCTTTCTTAATACTTTTTAAGCTTGATTAATATTTAAGTAAATTGCTGCAACATTATGTGATATGTGGAAATTTATCTTACATTTAAAACAAACACTTTTAGCACGTATATTGGTCGATGTACGGCATGTCACTATCTCACAAGATATCATACCAGATATAATAGAAGGTAATCCTTCCCGGCCAACCCATCGCGCTAAAAACCCGATTTGGCGACGTTCTTACATCACCTTTGAAACATTTATTTAAAATGGGAAGAGGAGACTTAAATTAGAATATTTTTCAAATCAAGTATCATTGATACTCATTTAGTTACATTAACTTATTTGTATTTCATTTTGACCGCACCCCCAACCATCTTCTCCTAGTACGAGCGTTAATTTATTTTAAATATCCGAATTAGTAGTATTTTTTTGTTGCAGTATAGACTACAGAATAACTTACTATACAGTACAAACGACTTAAAATCCTCGGAAATCCTAGTTTTCGATGTTCATACGATCTCGAGGGAGAAAATATCGCGGCAAATACTTGGCTACAAAACACCACATTTTTATTTCTAAAAGGTTTTCAAGTTTCATTTATTGCATAGTTTAAAGGCTGCTCATTTGTTGATAACAGTAGATTAAATTTATTCATCCTGATTTCTTAAACAACCACGACCTAATACAATCAAAAACACCTCCCGGAAGGGAGATTGAACCTTCCGATGCTTTATCAAATCATGTATGCCGTCTGCGGTCGTTTAATAAAAATTATTATTTATGTAATTTTCAACGATTATTACTATAAAGACTATTTTTATTTTTTATTTTTATTATAGTATGTACAGTCAACATCTTGGATGTAATTAATCGTGTTAGGATGACCGAAAGACGGCATCCCACTCCGCCTTCTTTCCAACATTTTATTGTCGTTTTAAACATTTCTCTCTAATGTTCAACGAATTAAAAAAATCGTTCTTTCAAATCCCCACTCCTCTCCGTAAACACAATTAATTCGTTTTAATTCCCACTCAACTCTACACACACCATTAGTACCTTCGAATTTCCCTTCTTCTCTCCTTTGTCATCTCTAATCTATATTTTCCTAAACATATGTATGCAACGATTCATCTGTAAAAAAAATAGCTAAGCCACTCCTACTTAGTGTATTTAAATGTCATTGTAACATTTTCATTTAGTATGAAAGTAAGTTTTAAATTCCTCGCTGTTGTTGAATACGTTAAAGGTTTAAAAATTCTAAGTAAGGTATTTCAATGCAGTAGTATCGGGACTCGTAGTATAATATTTGAATAATTATTTAGCGCAACATATGTGTTTATTAAACAATGTTACTATCATACATCGATCATAGGTGTATATCCTATATCATTTACCTCCAGCGCTAATCCGATATAATTAACAATCAGGTTGAGACGTGTAACCGATTCCTGGTCTTGACGTCACCAATGTCCTATCTATGAGGCATCACACAGATACTGAGAAAGCTCATATTTCACTTAGCTACGCCTTAGTATATCAACTATAATCACTTATTAAGCTTTGATGCAAGAAATATTCATTTTATAATAACTTATTAAATTTCTTTTTTGCATAACTTTTTTTAATAATAATATATTTTATTGAGGTAATAATACAATCTGCCCCTCTCACGGGCAATGAGAATTATAGTTGTAGATATTCAATCACACCATTAATGCATGGGATAGAATAATACAATAAATTAGGAAACAATAAATAAATTGTGTAAAGAAAAAATCAAGTAATAAATTAAAATTACAATCTTTCACAACCTTGGCCAATAAGTAATAATGATAAATGATTACATTCAAACCAAAATTAAAATAATAAAAAAAGTATATATAAAATATGTCCTCTATAATTAAAAAAATAATCAAAATATGTATTACAAAGAAATAAGGATAAAATAAATTTTGAACTAATATAAAAATTAAATAAAAGCACTAATTATATTTTCACTATAATTACCATATTTAAACTCTCAACCTGAGGTTCCCCAGGCCCACTCTATCCCCCATGCATGAGGAGTACAGCAGGGCTCTTCCAGATCAGCGCAGCCCTCTCACCTCGTCACTGGTAATGAGAAAGTGGAGGCTGAGTAATGACGCTAAAGCCACAAACACTCTTCATGAGCGGAGGAACTGGGCATTGCCAGAAATCCAATCAATGAGTTTACTTTACAATAGGTCCAAGGCCACTGGTGATTCGAATCTTCGAGGTAGTTATTAGGGATAGGAGGAACTGGATAAAGATTGGAAAAAAGGATTAGGATGATTATAATAGAGCATTGACTATGGTTCTAAGGATTTTAGATTGGAAGGATTGGATACGTTCGACGTTCGATGGTTTATCTGTTCCCCAAAGTTCAAGTCTGTTTTTTAAGAGTATTCAGTATAGTGGGCTGGGACAAAATAATAATAAGAGATGGATCGCTTTGTACGAACAAATCTCACACAAGAACGGACCCACCACCCAATATCCTCTAAAGCTCGTCTATACCTAGGAAAGAAGGAGAATGTGGTTTACTGAATATGAAGAAGCTAGCTGCAAACAGGAAAAGGCCCTACGCCAATATTTCCTCGCAAAAACAACAAGGGTTTATCTCCCCATCACAAGGATGGACTATGGTTTAACTGGACTTCATCTGAGCAAAGGTGTTAAATCAACAATAATGTCACAAAAACAAAAACCACAACGACTGGTAGAATGGAAAAGCAAGTCTCTCTATGGGAGGTTCTATAGCCAGCTGAACGAAGCCTATATAGACAAAGAAAGATCAGTTGAATGGTTAAAAGCTGGAAGGCTATTCTCTGAGACAGAGGGATTTGTTGTTCCTATTCAAGGTCAAGTGATTGCTATCAGATCAAATAGGACACATGTGTTAAAAGACGCAAACACCGGATAAGTGTCGATTATGCTCAGTTACGTTAGAATCTATCCAACATATCACTGGTGGATGTGGAGTGTTGGCTAGTACTTAATATCTACAGAGGCTCAACAATGTAGCCAACATTTTACATCTGGTGATGAAGTACAACTTAATTGAAGATAAGAGTCCATATTACAAGTACCACCCAAATAGACTCCTCCAAAAAGGTCCCCTCAAGCTCTATTGAGATGAATCAATTATAACGGACCATACAGTACGCGATAATAAGCCAGACATCCTCCTTATAGATCTAAGAAAAAAAACGAAACTTATTGCAGTCGGGATCCCCAACGATACTAATATAAGCTCCACTGTGGGTGAAAAACTGAGGAAATACCAGTAATGACGATTGAATTGAAGGAACTGTATAATTTAGTTAAGTTACCACTACTCCAATCATTATATCCACCAATCGTCTCATGCCAAAATCAACAGTGGCAGGCATGAATGGGTTGGGGGTGCCTATAGATGTGCTAAAAGAGGTTGAGCAGTCAGTTCCTTTAAACACGGCACGTATAGTGCGAACATTTCTAAAAAATAAATCAAAATATGAAGGTGGTTGGACTTCTAGGTCCCCTACCTCAGATACTCAATAGCACGAAATACGGACCATAACAATAATAACAGAAAAGGATAAATATGAAATAAACTTAAATCGTGTAGATAAATAATAGTAAAATAGGTAAACAACTGGTACCAGTAAATTTAAAGTAAATCAATCAAATCAAAACCAAAATAAATCGATTGTTGCACAATATACAATATTGAGCCTAGGAATCCTCCAAACTAATCCTTGCCACGCATATGTGATTGGTAAGGCAGAACTCCAGGATCCCAGCGCCTCTCTCCCAGCCGCATCAATTGTATTAGGAGTCAGTGGAGACTGGGTGACACTTAATAGAATTATACATTAAAGCAATACTACATTGTTAATCATTATTAACATATCTACGAGAAACTACCCTGGTTTTTTAGGTTGGCTTCTTTACATTCACTTTTGAGCTAACTTTTTTCCTGTTGGGATTGCAGGTAATACCTATAGAATTAAAAATTAAGGATCGTAAAATCAATTTGGAATTTAAAACTTTGGAGTAGGCGTAGTTGCTACGGGCAAATAAGTTGCCAAGCACTTCAGCGTCGTCGGAAACTTGTTAGGAAGTAGGGGTTCAGTAACTGTTAGTGGCAGGTACTTATAGCAGAGTCAGTTTGACAATCTCAAAAGGAATTTCAGGGTGGATTTCTGTATAATATTTTGAAATTTAGCGGATTATAATTGTTATTTTCCTTATACTTCAATAATAAGTAACTGGTATCGATGGTTTGATTTTTGGTCATTATTCATATATACTTATTTGAAAATACCGTACTTTACCTACACCAATCAGTTTAAAAAATAATTATAATTTTATCTATCATTAAAAATAGCTATCTACATCCTTCAGAATAAAAGGAAAAAAGTCACTGTATATTTAATAATATAAAAGAAACAAAAACTATACATCCTATTGAGGAAATAAGTATCCAAAGTATAAGGCTTTGTATTATATATAAAGGATTTTAAGATCCAATGGTAAAGGTACTGACACAAATTCATGTATTCAGTATCATTTAATGTATCGGGATCGGTTCTCTTGATGCCCGGAACAGTTTGATAAAAAATGGTAATAATCCTCCAATGCAGTTTCATCACATGCTGGAGCTTCTAAAAAATGATTATATATAATAATTTGTTAAGTTATTTAAAGATTTAAGTTCATGTATATGCTGGCTTATATAAATAAGAAACATGTTTAATGTAATAATGTTTTTTAGTCACTACAAGTATTTAAATCCTATAAACATTTGTTCTAAAACGATTCTGAATTTTGACGTCTAACAAATAATTCCAAACTAAAAACATAATTCCAAGATTCCAGAGAAAAAAACAAAAACTTACAGTAATAAATATTATATATAGTTAGTTATTTGGTCAAAAGATTGTGTCAGCCACAGTTAGAGAAAATAAAAATTGGAGGTTTTTTTAAAGCGTTAACAAAACATAATTTTTTTATTTTGACCTGTAAAAAAATCTAATACAAGCCATATTCAATCAGCTTGTGACATTCAGCACAGAATGAAACTAACTACTTAAGAACATAACATATATTTATCACAGTGTTTTATTGGTTTTATTTATTAGATATTACAATTAGTATTTGTTTGAAAAAAATATTTTGATATTTTTTATTAAATTAATAAGTTTTTTCACTGGGGGGAGGCAGCATCTCTCTACTGCTTCCTCTCTGGGTACGCCCACGTGTGGGATTGATGGGGTAATGGGTGAAGCAATATGTTAAAATGGTTTGTCTGACTGGTTAGGACAGCCATTATTTACTGACCGGAATACTTCAACTAATCTTACTCATTAGCAGAAAAATTACGAATAATGTTTTAGAATGTCGTTGGCAGTAGATTTTATCCATGATCGAACACAATAATATTTTGTTGTTAACTTTAATACAGTTTATTTTAATAATCCTTCGATGTTGAAGGATAACAGTCCAAAGTTGAGTGATAGTGGCTCAGTATATGTAATTAGGATTAGTTCTCATGTAAATTATTGCAAATTGTTGAACAAAATATATTTATATTGATTTAAATGATTTGGAAACAATAAGACAAAAGTATTTATAATATTAAAAAAATATTACTATAGAAATTATATGCATACAATTTTTTTTTTATGTATAATAATGTATCTATAAATAAATTTTTTTCAAACAAAATTAATGTTTTAGCCATAATCAAAAGTTAAGATTATCGATAATTTAACCCTGATGATGAGGAAAATGTGCTAAAACGTCAAATGCAAAAAAAATAAATAAATAAATAAATATCATACAAGGATGAGTAAAATATATATTAATAGTTTAATAATAATTAAAATACATGTAAGTTATAGGCTTAGTCATCTGTTATTTCGATGTCAGGTGATCGAGCATATCAGCTGATTGACGATGTACCAAACATAATAAAATATCAGTCTTTGAGTAACAACCAAGTTGGTCATTTCTCTCTCCCTTTTCTCTTTTTTAGTCTTTGTGCTCGCAAGCGTTTAAATGGTGCTGCTATCGTCCGTCGTACGGGTGAGTCGCACCCCTACTCACTGTCGTGTAATACCAGCGCTGACACTCTCCAGGTCCAAGCTCACTCATTTCATTCACTCAATATTATGCAGACCATGTCAAAGCATACTTTTTCTCAACTCATTTACATCTATACGATCACAAATGCGACTAAGACGATCCATAGCCACATTAAATACACTCTTTGCATCATTCATACTAGTGTAATCGGGCGAACTCGTATTACGCTCATACATTCATTTAGGCAAATCTACCGCATGTAGTGGCCAACCCACCCACTAACGCAAAGCAGCATAGGACAACGCAACCTAAAAGATATCTTCAGGAAATCTCTCACTCCATATCATCCCATTCAAGCTCTCGTTCTCTGTTCCTGTTCGCCTTCACATAAAGTGAACTCTTGAACTCTGTTCACTTAACCTTGAGTTCTGGAACTCACGCACCCATCGGCAGAAGTTTTTTAAAACCACGATCTTCGTACAAATTAATCTATCACACTTTGGAGACCACCTGTGTAAGTCATCAAACCCACACTCATTGGCGTACTATCACTCACATTGATTCTTACCAAATGGTCAGAATCCAGATTCACTCTCTCTTCCTCGTTCACAGCCAGAATTTTACTAGACCGAAAAGGAGACCCAGTAGCTCCTACAAGTGGCTCACGATCGACCACTTTGTGCTTCCAAACGTTTAACGTTTAGAAATATAAATTTTATAATAATATTTAAAAACCTATTTAAAGTATGAATTACTGAAGATTGATATTTTATCTTTTCAGTTCATTTTGTAAAATTTGTTCCTGAAATTCGGGGATTTCATTATTGCTTAAATTTTTGAATCGATATGCTACGAAAACCAAAAGGTAATCTAAAACTAACATGAGTGTCAAGATTCATTTTTGGGCACTGATTCAAACAACTTTAAAAGTTTTTAAAAACTAACCAAGTGGATAAACGAACACACACCTTTCAAAACCGTCGATTCTGGGCAGAGTTGGGTAAAAATAAATTCTAATCACTCTAATTTGAAACTCTGAAATGAAATTAGAATTTCGATAATTAATTTCAATTATTTAATGAAAGTTTTAATAATGGGCCGAAATTACAATTGCTATTTGAACTAAAGTAATCGCAATTAAATTGAAATGTAATTAGAATTCGCAATTAATTTTTGCTCGTCGCTGATTCCGGGGCCCTCACCACTCGTACGATCTCATACCCATCCTAAGAATTAGAAAAATCCGGACATAAAAAAATTCGCGTCATTTCGCAGACACTTGTAAGTAATTTGGCTTAGTTTCGATCTGTACCTGTAATTAGAACATCTTAATAGTACTCTTAAAATTATATATTTACACTAAGAAGTGATTCATATTGATTACATTTTTTTTTTATGTAGGCCAGAAAAGTACAATATTAAAACCCATGAGTGAGAGGCAGTTGATTTTAAGTCAGACTGATAAAGTTCATCTTATTTTTATTTAATGTCCTATTGTATTATTTATTTTCAACTGTTTTTTCTTCATTGGCCTATTTATTCAATTATTTTTGTAATCGACTGTAAGAGTAAAAATTTTACAAAGAGAAAGAATTAAAATAATAATGGTTTCTAGGTCGTTAATTGAAAGTAAAAGCTTATTTAATTAATTTTGATTAAGATTAAGACATTCATAATACACACAAAAAAAAATTATTACTTGGTATATGAATGTTTATATATGTCTAGTAAATATGCTTTATCCGTGAGAGAGAGAATTGTTTATTCGGAGATAGCAGTCTTGGGATTTCGCATGCCAAGGGTCATTCTAGTCTGAGTGTTTGAGCGAAGCAGTCTGTGGGTAATTCAAGGAGATACAAGATAAGTTTAATCTTTTTTAATTATCAATTTATGAATATAGCGCTAAGAAAATATATTTTGGTTAATATAAAATTAATGTTAAAATAAGCTTAGAGGAGGATCCATATTAATTTTGACTGCAATTTACATATATATTTCTTTTCCTCCTCCATTATATACCTTTATTAATATATTTTATATAGTTGAATTAGAAAAAAAAATGCATATACTTTTAAGGCTATCGATTTTCTTATTCTTCTTCTTTTTGTTTTACTATTTACTTAGCAATAAGATAGTAAAAATTTACGTATATGAACCATAAAGAATAAATATTTTTATATCATTTGACCCACTATCGTATTTCATACACTTTATTTACAATATGAATTTTATTATTATATCTACGTATCCTAAAATATGCTAAATGAAAAGTTCTATTAATTAAGGTTCAATAATTTAAAAAATATTAAGAAGAAAAAATGCAACATAATTTATTATTTATTAAAACCTCTAAGTATACAGTCATAAACATAGTTATTATAAATATAGATACACTAACAGTATAATGATTTTAACAAAATATGTTATAATTATATTATGTATTTATGTGAAAATATTCTATCCTTCTTATAACTTGATTTATTTTATTCCTTCTTACCAATGCATTAGGGCTATTTCCGCATTATCAAGATCATTAGACTAAAATAAGTTTAATAAATTGTATAAAATAAAACAATTGTGGAAGTCTTGGAATTGGCCGACAGAAGTGAAACTTCTGGAAATAAAGTAGTTTATTATCAATCATATTTATTTTTTTTTAAAATACAGTAACGTTTTTATTTACCAATTTTAGTGAAAAATGTCCATATAGTCACAAAATGTCAACAACTCCTCTGTTTCAGTCAATATCAAAGATCTTATTTATGTCACAGCTATCATTAAAATGTCTTCCTTTTTTTAAATTTTTTTTTTCAATAATGAAAAATAAAATCCAAAAAAACACACTACCCTAATTAACCACCAATCCTTACGCTTAATTATTCTTTAATTCCATAAATTTCGTTTCATGTTTTGATATTATATGGATTTAATAAGTTTGATTAGTATAGAACTATAAAACTTGTAATTTATAATATCAATATAAAATTAAAATTATTTAAACAGTCATTTAATCAAATATTTGTACACATTCTATATAATGAAAATTTCTTACCTGTTTTTTTCAGAATACATTTTCATATATTTCTTGCATAAATAAGTGAAATTAATTTCAGAATTCGTTCCCAACTAAGAATCTACTATTCATTTTCTAATAGTATTCCTTATTATTTTGTACTCTTCAGGCCACGAATCACATTTAAGCATATTTTAGTTTTACGTTATCCATAAGAAAAGGGTCAATGATAGATTAAAAGAGAATAGTTTTAACAACAGTAGAATTAAAAACTGTTTGAGAGAAATGAAATCTAGTTATTTAGGGGGCTGAAAGACCTTTTACCGTCCTTCTAGTTCTATGTGTACGATATATTTAATAATTTAATTTTAAACCTTAAACTTTAAAAATTTTAACATAAAAAAGGCAAATAAACTCTAGTGAAGTTAGTAAGAAAATTTTAGTACAAAGCTCCAGAAAGATCTATTTTAAATTCGATAAGGGGTTATTTTAATTAATTTGCATTATTATTTTGTTTTTATAATAATTCATTATTTAAAAGTTAATAAGTATTTCTTCGTATCTTATAAACAATGGACAGTGGCAACTTTCACCATAATATTATTGTGCAAGCAAAGTTATTAAGCAATGTAAGATATAATCTTAGAATTTCAAAAGTGATTTCATGCAAGAATAATAAATGAAACTCCTTGAAAAATTATTTGTATTTACATTAACTATTCATATAATTTTAACAACATTTAAATTAAAATTTATAGTAAAAAAAAAATAAATAGAGGCACTTAAGAGGGAAATTTTTTAAAAATTCATCATTTAAGCCCTGTCCAATTATTTAAACGAGGATAAGACCTAGCTGATATTAAAGATCATTTAATTGTTAATTGAATTACCTAGTATACTAAAAATCGTTAGAGTTGTTTTCGAGAAAATTGAAAAAATGTTAAAAACCGACTCGACAAAGTGGAAATTCCGGTAGGTGGATTTTATCGAAATATTTTTTGAAACATCCCAGGCATATAACCGCCTTAAATATGTAGTCTCAGTTCCGTATTTTTTTTTATTTAGTACCAGTTTTGCCTGGTTGGCCTTACATGGTTGATGTAACAGTTACATTGAATATAAGGGAGGGGGGCGTTTATATATAGCATACATTCATATATTTGGACTGGATGATGTTGAGAAGATGAACAGAATGGGAGAAAGGACTGAACCTTGGGGAGTACCGGCATGGATTTGTCTTAGGATTCAATTTCTGTTATTTATTTTAACATAAAATGTTCTGACATTGAGGAACGAGCTCAGAATATTATATAAGTATTTCGAAGAATCTACTTTCATTAATTTGTATAGGAGACCTCGATGACAGACCTTATCAAACGCCTATTGGAAATCCAAGAACGCTACAAGGGTGTCTCTTCTTTTCGAATCTGTTTTTAAATTCTGATAGTGTTACTTGTTAAATACTTTAATGAAAGACCGTTATGTTAAATAAGTTGGAAATAATATTTTCAGTGAAGAATATTATTTTTAATTATTAAGGCTACACCACCAGAAGGATTCGAACAACGTCTGTCACTACGTAAGATTTCGGAACCGGGGATATTCAATTTGATATTTTGGGATGAATGTGTCTCTGTTACGCAGGCTATATCGATGAAGTATGATTCAAGGAAAATTTTGAATTCATTTCTTTGAGAAGATATGCCATAAGCATTCCAGTTTAAAATTGTTAATTTAATATTTGAGAATTGATATTTGATTTGTAGTAAAGCGCATTTAGACAGGAGAGAATTAATAACTGTAGATAATCTGTCATATATATTATGGTCCATTTGTAAAGAAAAATGCGACTAACGTTGATGTGTTATTATTTGATGTAGGTGGGTTTAATAGCTTCGATGATTGTAGTTATAGATGACAATAAATGTTCACCATTTATTGCGCTGTTTTGTTTAACTGTGGACTGAGTTTTTTTTGTTCCGATTGTGACAAATCTTGACAAATATCAAAGTAACATCCGCTTACAAAGATTTTGAAGTGGTTCTAGCTATCTTGTTTGTATTATTCTAAGATTTATGAATATTTGGCTAGGAAGGTGAGCTTATTTTATTTTTTATGGTTTCATGTTTACTTCTACTTCTTTTTTTTACGCCTATATTCCTTTCAGCGTGGGGGTGCTTCTGACCATCGGTTTCATGCATCCTGGCAAGGTTCCTAATTTCTTCCTGAGTCTTCCCTCTTCGCCTTCCAATTCTTCCATATGAGGTTCTGGGTCGCCCTTTCGGTCTTCTTCCCACTGGCCTTACCTCCATTGTTTTGATTGGGTCTCTGTGGTCCATCCGGCAGACATGCCCATACCACTTCAGCTCTATTCTCTCCAGACTTTTCCAGCACTGGACTTATGATAACATTTATAATATCCCGTATAATTAGCCGCATGAGCTAGTTCACAATTTACACAAAATGGCTTATCCATAAATTTTAACGGGCATTTTGAGAAATGGTGTTTACCCTTGCACTTAACACACCTTGACTCTAAATGACAATTATTCTTTTTGTGTGACCATTTCTCTGACAGTTTATACACATAGAAATATCAGTGTTTTTATGTTTAAGTTCAACTATAATTATTGCAGAAATCAAATTTTTAAGATTAAAAATATCTTTAGCCCTTTCATTGATTTTGGGAAATACTGAACAAAGTGGAGTTGATTTTTTATCTCGGTTTAGTATTCTGGATACGTATACAACTTCTAATTGTTTTGAGTCTGATTCGTCTTCGGTTATACTATAGGGAACCTTCCTAATTACTGCATTCAAATATTTATTTTTATCCAGTGAAAATGTGTGGTACTCAACTTTTTTCTTTATCATAATACTTCGTCATAGTTCTGTATTCGTCTATATTCGATAAAGTAATTTTTGTGTTATTTCCGATTAGTTGGTTAGTGAATGGTCCGATACGCAATGCATTTAAATCATTTAACATTAGTCTATAATTATCGGCATTATGTTGGAATATCGGTGGTATTTTTATGGAATTGGGCTAAGCATTCGGGTTAGTATTGCTATTATTGATGGTACTTGGTATTACTCTTGTATGCTTATCGGATGAAAGGTTAATTTCTGATATCTGGTGAAATAAACCGTCCACCCTAGCTTATAAAGGAGTAATTTCCTGATAATATTTACCCATTGTTTTGACAGGTGATTGTTTTGAATCGTTACGTTCAAAATTTCATTTCTCTGTGGGTCTTAACTAGCTTTATAAACGAAAAGGTTTTGGGATAAACTGGGCGAATCTCTTAAAACATCGCTTGATAGCATTAATATAAATAAAAAAAAAATTAAATAAAACATGAAAAGAATGAAGAAAAAACAAAAATGTCTAATGGACTATGTACACACGACAGTCGAACCGCACTCGATCAGTTTCGTGCAACTTTTCGTTTTTTCAGCTAGGCTTTAACACTCACGCACCATTTTGCGAAATTTTGTTATTTCCACTCAGGAAACATCAAAACGTGTACTTGTAGAAATATCGAATTCAAAGGATACGTAATACTTTCTTCTATAAGCAAGTAAAAATTAGTATTTTGATAAATGTTTACTATAAAAGATTAATATAATTATTTAATATAGCTATTTTTTCATAATATAGCATATAATTGCATCAGTTCTAGTGCTAATATTCAGAAATAATAAATAAGAAAATCCAGTAGAGAAGTCTGGGGCAATTAATTTAAATATAGATTTAAAATTTGATAATAAGAGACTTAAGTTGTGTCAATAATTCAAGCAATTATTGCTTGAATTAAAACAAGCCGGACATGGTTTCACCTATATTTAAATAAAATAAAATATAATGAACTTTGGAAGATGACCAAGCTGTAAACCAAGGTCATAATTATTAAACTTATTCTATAGTGACCTCAAATAGTTTTTAATTAGCTGAGGAATGCATATGGATAAATAAAAATAAAAATACTAACTGTTCTAGATTATAAAAAGAAATTAAGGTAAATGGTGAGTCGATAACAAATAGCAAGACCTGTTATGCAGATTTCCAGTCGATATAATCCTTCCACTAAACTCACTTTGATTGTTTTTTGTGAAACCACTCACACACTTTAGTCCTCTAGATCTCTAGGGTCATTTTAATGCCATTATAGTGACTAAAAAAAAACTAATTCGCTTACTCAGAATCGAAAAAGTGACACTGCATGATATGGCATCCTACATTATTAGGGTAGATACATTTAAAATATATACATTTTTTTTCGGTTGGCTTTACAGGCCTTTTGGCCGCCCAAATCACCCTTCTCTACGCCTTTCCTCCGTTGATTCTATCCATCTGGTTTTGGGCTTTGTGGTCTCTTTCCTACAATACTGGCTTTCATTGTTGTGCAGAGGCGTACTGATGGATTGCTTCGAGCCACATCGTAACCTCCTTACCTTGATATTGATTGATGAGGTTCTGCAAGCTATTTATTGTTACTTCTTCTCAGTCATGTATTAGGGCTCTGATCCTAGATCGCTCCCGTAATTGTATGGAGGACTTTTCGTTCAAATTTCTCGCTTCTGTTCTCTAGAATATCTGTTCGAGCCCAAGTCTATTAGAGCTGGCGTTATCATAATATTGTACAACCTTAGTTTCAGATTTGTAGAGATTTTTCGGGATTTCTGAATCTTGACAGAGAGAAGACGGCTATATACATACATTTATATTTTACGATCTTCAACTTTATTTGAATGAACTATTAGGGAGCCAATTGCTGTATAGCTGGACAAGTACTGCTTGTTACTGATACAGATAACAAGTTTTCATTTTAATGAGTTTTAAATTTTAATTAACCATACTTGAGCAGATCGATTCCAATATAAAGATTATGCTTAATTTGTACTATAAATTTCTGTATATCTGTCTTAAATTTGTCAAAATCTATTCAGTCTGAATTCAATCACAAAGCTGTAACATTAATGATAATATTTTTTATTTATTCTGGGACTAGTCCATTCAGAATAATATTACAGGCAAATGCGTTTTAGTATAATACAAAATTTAAAAAATAATGAACTTATAGAACATATATATATATATAAATAAAATAATAAATTGGAGAAGACAAAAAAATAAACAAAAATAGTTAGTAGAATATGTGCAATAAAAAATAAAACGAAACTATATCTCATATCATAAATCATAGGGTGACTAACTTCTAATAATAGAAATATAAAAAGAGTAAAACACAAATGAATTAAAAATAATTAAGAAAAAGGAATAATTATTGTTTATATAGTACGTATTTACAAGTTTTAAAAAAAAATCGGAAACATTAAAGGCAGAAAAATAATTAAAATCAATAAACAAGAATAATCCTGTAACAAACATTAAAAAAATAATCCTGGAACAAATTATAAATCTGAAGGTGTATTCAAATAATAATAAAAGAAAAGAAAAAAAATGTTTATATTAACATATATACATATTCACAGACTCTATATAAATATTCAAAAGCATCTAATAATATTCATGTTAAAATTATCTATTTTTCTATCTATTTACAACTTCTTTAGAACTTTTAATAGTTATTCATCGACAATTTATTGGAAAGTAGGTGATTAAAGACACGGAATTTGAAGGTTGAATGGGTTTTAAAGCAACGAATAAGGGAGGGAATAGGAACGGATAAGGAAAGATCCGCCTAAGGCTGCGGTTCGATGGACAAGAGAGAGAGAAATACTTTATTTATCTATGCTGCCTAAATACATCAGGTTGCTATCTCACACAGCATACTTATCAATCCGTAATCGGAGATATATAAATTACACATACATGGTATAATCAGAAAAAAAGAGATACAATAATAAGATATAATAAACAATATAAGTTTGAAAGCCGTGAACGGGTGGTGCGAGAATGTAATGAGAATTTTAGTTTAAAGAGATCAGCAATGCACGATGGACTGCGGGATTGGATAACTTGGTAAAGGAAGGATGCAAGAAAATATTTACGACGAAAGGAGGGGTAAAGCTACTTCAACTCTTCATAAAATCGGATGACAGACGCGTCCCCGGGGACCCCGTAGGTGAAACGTACAAAGCAATTAATCAACTGTTTTAATTCTGACACCCCTGTGAGCTGCACAAAAATAGTCAGCAAGGGGGAAGTAACAAGGAACTAACAAGTTTCAAAAGGATGTAGGTAACGAAGGTAATTTAAAAGCTTTATGGTGGTGAAGGTGCGACGGGAAATATCGGAGACCTGGCTTTCAAGGAAGAATCTTGGTCAATAATAACACCAAGGTTTTTGAAGGATGGATTAAATTTTATTGGAATATTGTTTAGGAACAAAATTGGAATATTAGGGATGGTTTGAAGTTGGCGATTGGATCCTGTTATAATTACCTTAGTCTTCTTTGCACTCAAGCTCTTTTTCTTCTGCCCAATGACTTATTCGATTCATTTATTTACCTGTACTTACATGTAAATGGATTCAAGTATTTTCCTTTTGAACGTATTATTTCCTTTATGTAAAATCATTGTATTTTCAAAATGAAAAAAGTGCTGGTTTTTGGTTGCATGTTGGTGCATAGTGCCGTTTTATTTGGATACCTCTCCTTGTT
>NW_027108103.1:164407-168180 GCF_000696795.3 Halyomorpha halys | reverse complement strand
TATATTAATCCCGATTCTCAATTCAATCCCCGATCAATTTTGTCCTTTAATATACTATAATAATTTTTTATTTTATTGTTCGGTCTAAGACTCAAAGAGTACTCATCAACATCATAATCCTTAAATGATCTCTTAATATCTTCAGACAGTCCTTTAATACAATTAAAAATATATTAATATATTAATTAACAGTCCTTTAATATTAATATATATATACTCTCGTACGTTTGTTCTACAAAAGATGACTAATCTATTAACAATATATAGATATCTTTTTTAGACATATTACAATTCGGAATTCTGGAAATTAATTTTGTAATTTACATTATATTTTCCTTATTATCAATTTTATCTTTTATATTGTGGAGATAATTACCTATTATAGATATAATTTATTGTCATTGTATAAACTCAATTTCAGATTATTATAGTCATGTTCCATAAATGTACTTTTAATTTTGTCCGTTAAACCTGTTACTTTTAGTTGCCATAGATAGTAAGTAAGTAAAGACTGTTTGTGGCCAATAGTGTGATTAAGTCTATATTAACATCTTCGTAACTGAAATGGCACTATTTCGAATCCGACCTGGAGGAGGGTAGGTTGAATTTTATTTCGTGACGGTATCACAGAATAAAAAATTGTCCCTCTCACTTTAAGTTAAATAGGTTGATTACTTGTAACTGTAGAGGTTTTGTCAGATTTACGTTAAGTAAAATATTCTTAAAGTTATATATTCTACTGGATGAGTTCCATTTGTAATTAGATTTTGTGAATGAAAAGTTACTATTCCTGATTTTATTTTTTTAATTTAATTTCATTAAAACTAATAACGATGATTAGGCGTTGTCGCGTTATATACACTTAATAAATATATTACAATTTCTTTTTTAATTTAAAAAAAATTACCTGATTAAATATATCTTTTCAATTACATTTTATGTTCTCCTTATTATTCTTATATTGTTAAAAATAACATATTGCTGGCAATAATATAAATATTAATAATTAAAAATCCCAACATAATTATAAATAAGGAGATCTGGAATACCTTCCTGACACCAGGTTATCTTTTCCATTATTAACAAATATATTATGAACTAAGTCAATACTCTCGTACGTTTGTTCGACAAAAGTTGACTAATCTATTAACAATATATAGATATTTTTTTTAGACATATTACAACACACTAATGTATTAATTTTTTTCTAATAACCAGTACTATCGTACACCAATAAATTACTAAATGATTTATTACATCTATGTAATTTGTAGATACATTTTTGGTATCTGTTTTAAAATTAATAGCATCACCTGGGTTTTTGTGATATATTGCTTCTACTATTTGTCTATTTCTTAAGTGATTTTCTAAGTCTAAAGTTTTTAGATTTTAAAATCAAAATCATGTTTATACTTTATGCTATGTTTTTTCAGTGCTGTTTTGTTGATATTTTTGACATTTTTACAATTACTCTTATGTTGCTCAACTCTAGCTTTTAATTTTTTAGAAGTCTCTTAAATATACACACCTTCGGAATTCTGGAAATTAATTTTGTAATTTACATTATATTTTCCTTATTATCAATTTTATCTTTTATGTTGTGGAGATAATTACCTATTATAGATATAATTTATTGTCATTGTATAAACTCAATTTCAGATTATTATGGTCATATTCCATAAACGTCCTTTTAATTTTGTCAGTTAAACCTGATATATAGTTCAATTTAAAATGTTGATAATTATGATTCCTATCATAATTATGTTCCTATTATAGTTATTATCATCTTCCTTTTCCATTTTATTTTGTATAATATCTTTATCTGATATTTTATAATCTATATTTTAAAAAAAATCTGTAATCCTTTGATTAGGTTTTTATATTGCTAAAAATACTTGCTATTTATATTAGTATTATCATTATATTTATTATTATTTTCAGTTGTTGTCTCTACACTGCTAAAGCTATTCTTTGCAATGGGGTTGTTTTTCTCTGTTTTAGCTCTTATACCACAATTTACTGATTAATTTCTTAGGATAAAAGTTTTTAGTTAGAATATTACAAATTTGTGTTTTAATAAATCAGAATTTCTTAAAATTATTTCTATTTTAATTATGTTACTTGCCACATTTTTTTTTGTGAGTAAGGATGGTTAGAACTAAAATTTATTAATATATTACTAGTTATGTATTTGTTCATCCATTTATTTTTTAATCTGCCACTATTGTCCTGAATTATATTAATATCCAGAAATCTTAATGAGTTATTGTCACGCCTATCCATTGTAAATATTATTCTAGTACTAAATTTTTTAAGCTGATCATATAATATTTAAATGTTATCCAAGTTAGTAATTATTAACAAATCATCAATATATTTTTTCACTAATAATAGTTTTGGATCAAGTTTTCTCAAATTGTTGCACAATGAGTCACTCATATATATACCACTCAAATTAACCGAAAGGAAAATGAAATTCATGATGTAATTTAATGCTACGGAATGAAAGCGCCAGTGCATTTATATAAATTTATATTCACTTTTTCATAAATTTATTGAGTTGAGAGATGGATAGAAACCAGGATCTGGAAAACATTCAAAGCCCTATTCTCGGACGTGACTTGTTTTATAGCGAGAATATTACCGATGGAATTCATAATATAAAAATTTAAAAGTCATACACTCATTACGATTCTCTCCGCATTATTATTCAGCTCGAGAAACACTTCTCTCGCTCTTCCTCACAATTGCTAGAGCAAATTTTATAAAAAAGAAAAGGAAACCTTTTAAAATCTGATGAGTCCCCCCCCCTCAAATGTTAGAGATTTGCGATATATTACAGAGTGAATGAACAGGCCATAGTTCTAGAGCCATTAATTCAAATAACCAATTCAATAAAATTATTAATTGACATAATAACACGTAATCATAAAAAATAAAGATGAAACAACATTGGAAAATTGGATCGAAATGCAAAGCATTTTTTTTGCTTGTATTCAATGGAACACAGTGGGAATAAAAAAAATTTTTAGGCCTTCCATTTTTTTGCACCCTTTATGGCAGCAGCCAATGCGTCTCCTAGTCGACTGTCTCACAGTTTTAATTCTAACACGATACATTATTGTTCTCAATTTTCACATATTACAGTATTAATTTCTATTTTATAAAGCTTCATTGTTTCTAGCTCAATGGTAATGATTTTTAATTAGTCATTTGAACTAATGAATTTGCAACAAATGTTATTTGATTTGAAGAAATTCTGAACAAGTACTGACTACTTTAGGTCAGGACTGTGAAGATCATGATATTATAAAGTAATAAAGGTAAAATTTCTTTTCTACATAGGGTTCTAGCCAGAACTTGGGTAGTTTAATTAAATATTAGTCAAGGTTTAATTGCACGAGTGAGTCAGATTCGAGATTAGGTAATTTCATAATTTGTAACTTAAAGCCTATTTGATAAAAATTATAGTTCAATTTTATTTCAAATAAAATTAAAGAGAGAGAGAAATACTTTATTCATTTATGCCGCCCAAATACATCAGGTTGCTACATCACACATCATACTAATCAATCCGTAATCGGACATATATAAATTACATGGTATAATAAAATAGAAAGAAAACTGTTTTTTACCATACAGTTTCCTTTTACAATCAATTTCAGTCTATGCACCAAATACAAATATTTCAATTCATTCCTTTTTTTCTTTCCCTTTTCTGTTCCTTCAATTTCACCATTTCACAATTTTTAATTCACCCGATCAACAAATTC
>NW_027108103.1:162445-164297 GCF_000696795.3 Halyomorpha halys | reverse complement strand
ACCATTAATAATAGTCACAGCAGTAGATCAGTTTTCCAAAAAACAAACAAATAAATACATTTTATGAGAACAAGACCAACACATAGATTCAAAGGAGAATATAATAAAAAGCCGGTTACAGGAAACACTTGAATGCATAAATAATTTTTAAAAAAATAATAGTACTAATAAAATTAAATAATTTAATGAATAAATAAGTTAAAACACACAAATCGACAGGTCCACAAATTAAAATAAATAAATAAAACAATGAATAATCTCCGAGCTAATTCCCATGCAGGTGATGGTGTATGGTCCCCAGGGAGTCCAAAATAATATTTTCCGCCAAGATCGTAATATCCCCAATGCTAACATCTAGGCCTTCTAAGAAGCTCCTTGTTCTATCTGATATTGTTCCGCGAGATCCAAACCAGAAGCCTCTCACGGTGAACTCTCTCTCTTCGAAGGTTTCGCGGAATATTTCCTTAAGGAAAGGAATGCATTTTTCATATATTTCCTTTATTTCCCATTCCTCTCTACCTTCCTGTTCGAGGTCAATACTTTCAAATCTTACCGTCCGATCCAAAACCAGAGCCGTGTCTCCGATTTTTGTAAATGCGACAATATTGGCATATCTTACGGATCCGTCGGTGTCAATACAATAGACCTCCTCGAATCAGGTGAAGTCTTTTTTTCAAGGAACTTCATCAATTCTTCCTTGACCCTGCGGTGCCGGCGTGTTATAAGGAGGGAGTTGTTGGGGCACTTTCCCAGCACATGAGCTGGTGTTTCAGACTCTCTGCCGCATTTGCGACAGAGGAACCCAACTTCTCCTTGCTGTCCACTGGCTCCTAAGACTCCACGCAGGGGTGCGTAGTTGATATTAAGTTTCAGGGCGTTATATCAATATATTGGGTTGTACACCATCTCTGGAGTAAGAAAAGCTGGGCAGAGGGAAAATTTGGCAATCCACTCCAGTCTTTTCGATACTAGTCGATTTGTCTTCCTTCGATACAAATTCAGCGATCCACTCGATTCATTTCGATTTCATCGATATCATTTCAGCGATCCACTCGATTCATTTCGATTTCATCGATATCATTTCTGTAATCAACATTTAATTAGAAACCTCGAGAATAGCGTCTTGTAATATTTGTATGGGTAATCCTTAGATTGCTTAGCAATTTAAAGAATCATTTGAGGTGATAAAAATGTTGGGATTGGTTTTGTGTCCTAACTGCCAAAAAATAGGGAAATGTTTACTCATGTAGATTATTAGACAAAGCAATACCCTCTTAATCGAAATGTTATGCTCTTATTTGAGAATGTATGTAAGCAAAGAACATGTATGGTTCCGGTATTGGGGTGGGGTGATTTTAGCCAATGATTATAAAAAATAAATAAGTTACAACCATTTAATAAATAAAAATGTAAAAACGACAGTGATTGGACTTATACTTGAATAAAAAAAATAAATAAAATGTATTAAATGAAATTATCCCAGTTGATCTAGCGGTGCTTCAGGTTAATGATACAAAATTTAAGGTGATAAAACAGAAAAACGTTATAATTATTTAGTTCAACAATTATTTGATCAGGATTTTCGGGAATACTAGCCCGATCTACCGACAGTTATCTAAGTTTCAGGTAACCTAGGCAACCTGGTTTACAAACTTGACAAAAAACAGGTAGCTAAGTTATCGGAGTTTTACTAAACTCTTGGAAAAATCTAAGTTATACACCCTAATACCCCTAAGGCACCCTAAGAGCGATAACCAAATATAAAATAACATTGATAGGTATACCTTAATTTATTATTACTTAACCCTAGAACGACACACTGGGGTGTCACATACCCCAGCACTTTTTAAAT
>NW_027108103.1:160564-162275 GCF_000696795.3 Halyomorpha halys | reverse complement strand
CCAGAGTGTCCTTAGTGTAAGTAAATAATAAATCCGGTAAACTCTCATTAGGGGAGCTTTTCTCTACAAAAAGGGGCCATCCTTTATTTCGACACACCATACCCATGAATTGATTCAGCTTCCTCTCACACTGCTTGAGATTTGATGATAAACTAAATAGACAAGAGAGGAAGGCTAATGACAAAATGGCACCCAACCAACAATGCAAGATGATGCAGTCATTGAAGAATCTGGTAAAACACAAGTAATACATGATTATAATTTAAATAAAGGATAAACTGGTACTTTTGACCAAATGGGTAAGGGGTACTCAACGGCCAGAAAAACAAGGAGGTGGCCACTCCGTTTTTTTTTTGGAATCATGTCGGGGTGAACAGTGTTTACTCTGGTAAAGTGGGGAAATAAAATGAAACGCAAAGACTTCCTTTTTGGTCTGGGATATTCACTTCTGGAACCCTGCCTAAAGAGGAGGCTACAGGCAGAGGCACTTCGTCGGTCACTGCACCTAGGTATTGATGACATTTTAGGAATAGATGCGCAAATAAATAAATATACGATCTTGGAGAAACAAGTAAGGTGTTCTTTTTGTGAAAGGGGAAAGGACAGGAAGACAAAATTGACATGTCTGCAATATAAGAGAGCTATTTGCAATGAACACAGGGCCGCAATATGTTTGCAGTGCAGTGTGTGACAGAGGTCGCTTCGGGGCCCCCACTATGTATTTTATTAATTTTTAATTTAAAAAATGACTTTTCCACCTCGTATTATGATTCATTTACTTCGTATTTATCTGTATTTAAGAGCCATACAAATTTTTTTTTTTATTTAGGAACAACAATTCATTTTTATTCATTTTTTAGCTCGTAAAATTTTACAATATGTGATTTTTGGAAATATATATGTACATAACCCATTTTGAAATGATTTATTTTTGTTACCTAGACCACTTGGTTATTTTAAAATGCATTATAAGCATTGCAGGTTATATCACTTATATTTTATACCAATTCATATGTCATTCTAGGGTTAATAATGGTTAAAATTTCAACCTAGTGATAGTATTTTTTTTTAATTTAACTCAGCGCTATGTTCAAAGACTATTTTTTTTTTTTACTTATTATAGTCTGAATAAAACTTAGTCCATATTGTATATTTAAAAAAAAAATAACACCGCACGTTTATCAACAATATTAAATTTACAACTTGATTATAATCTTGTTTTTCTTTTATGTAAAAATCTGTCAACATAAAAGGGTGCGGGTTTTGTACCCCTAGAATATAATTTCCTTTCCCACTTATCACAGTGGCCGCTAAGCTTATATTAAAATGCACTAGAGGCAGCTCGTATACGGAGGACAATATTGTTTCTCTTTGGGTAAAGAAGTTAGCTTAAGTAAGTAAGTTAACTCATTTAGCTTCCATTTACATGGTCGAAGGGGACCAGAGATCCCCTCGTATAATACCAAACAAATAACTCTCTCAACCGCTGACTATAATATTTCAAATTCTTATCATCATGAATTTCGTAAATAAAAATATATACAAAGGAATATATTGATTCTGATTTTTTTATTTAAGGAAGTTTGATAATATTAATTTTTTTTTTTAATTTTTGAGGTGAAAAAAGTTCCAAAATGAAACTTCTAGAAAATATACCGGATTATTTTTTAATATACCCTGATGGTTCCAAATCCGAAAGCTCGACCGCTTC
>NW_027108103.1:154523-159804 GCF_000696795.3 Halyomorpha halys | reverse complement strand
CTCGCAGATGAGGAAGCTAAAATTACACGAGTATTTGAATTTTTAAAAGCACATCGCCTTCTTTATAAATTATAACTCCTCTTCGATTTTTATGTTATTATTATAATTATTTTCAATTTTTATTTATGTTATATATGTACATTTAAAATTCTTGTAATCATATTTACCACATATTTGTTATAATTTTGATTTCCCTATTGAAATCAAGTGATCTATATAATGATAGTTTAAAATTGTTTTACACTTAATTAATTTATTGTCTTTCACTATTGGTGCATTCATATATCTCTATAGCATAAACCAATACTCCATATTAGAAATTACCTCTTTGGACCGTATCGACATGTCCAATATGCTGTTTTATTACCTCCCAATTGTTATGTTCAATTTTAATCTATTGTGCAATATAAGTTAAAATTTATAATTTTTTATGATTAGACTATTTTATTCTCACATATTTTTCCTGACTTTTTTTTTATTTATATGGCTTTTCTATTTATTGTATGGGCATAATGTGTATTTAAATGGTTTTTTTTTTACGTTTTGTAGTTTACCGTGTCTTTAATATTTTCGATTATATGAATTGCTTCCAAAAACCTGCCTTTTGTCTAGTATTGTGGGATTTTGAAGTTAAAATTATGGTTTAACGTTATGCTGTGGTTAGCAAGTGCAGAGCAGTTTATGTTTTTGATATTTTTACAGTTTGTGATATGTTTCTTTATCCTGTTTTTTTTTTTTTGGATGTCTCTCCAATATATATTTTTCACAATTTTTACAATCTAGCATATATACAGCATTTAACTTTTTCATTTTATCATTCATGTTAGACAGTTAGCGTTGCAACTTATTGTTATTTTACAAGCCAGTTCTAATATTTGTATGATCATATTCTGTTAACTTCTTTTTTTTTTTTATCAGCTAGGCCTGGCATGTATTGTAGTTAAAAAAATGTATTATTATCATTATTCGATGTTTTTTTCCTTTTTTTCACCAATATCATTACTGGAACCTATTTGTTTTCTCCCTTGTAAGATTCAGTGATTTTTTTTTCTTATTTGGTGTTCTTGCTGTTTAAGTTTGTTTTGTTGGTCTGGCTGTTTTTATTTCTCTCAATGTTCATTTTTCCATATTGTTTTTAGTAGTATGATTGTTGAGTAGATATGATTACAAGAATTTTAAATATACATATATAAGATAAAAATAACTTATTTTTAGAATTGTAAAAGTATATGACTATAGGACAATTGTCCCGAAACCTTGTACAGTGAAAAATATCGAATAGGTTATATTCATTTTGGAAGTTTTTTCACCTCAACGATTTAAAAAAAAAAGTAATATATTAAATATGTCTATTATGTTATTTTGATTTTTCGGTTAGATATATATATATATTTTTAAACTATTCTTATGTTTTTTTTTTTTATAATTCATTTAGATGCCGTAAATTAATATTGTAATTTGTTTAACATTTTGACATTCCTTTAACATAAATTTCTTTTCCTGCCTAAATATATACAAATTATAAATACGAAATTCATAGCTTAAAAAAAAAAATTTAAATATCTTTAAAAGTATAAATTATAAAGAATTTTATCATGGTTATAAAATGTTTAAGTGGGATTATATACATGTATATATTATATTCACCCCTCCCCCGTCTTTATATAGGGTCTTTTTTTAAGCCCGATAGAACTTGAAATTGTAAAAAATAACACAAAAAATTAAATTGTAATCAAAATTTTTTTTTTATTCGAAAGATCAATACGTGACATTAACATTTGAAAATGATTTCGGGCATATGGGCACCGCGGCTGTTCTTGACGAAGCGCATTCTGTAAAATTGTGTTCAGCGATGAGGCGCATTTTTGGCTTAACGGGTTTGTTAATAAGCAAAATTGCCGCATATGGTCGTGCGATTTGACACCTCTCGATTATTTCCTGTGGGGCTACGTGAAGTCACTGGTTTATGCTGATAAACCAGCAACAATTGACGCCTTGGAGGCCAGCATTGTTCGTGTTATTCGTGACATACGGCCAGCAGTGCTCGAAAAAGTGGCCCAAAATTGGACGTCCAGAATGCGCTTCGTCAAGAACAGCCGCGGTGCCCATATGCCCGAAATCATTTTCAAATGTTAATGTCACGTATTGATCTTTCGAATAAAAAAAAAAATTTGATTACAATTTAATTTTTTGTGTTATTTTTTACAATTTCAAGTTCTATCGGGCTTAAAAAAACACCCTTTATTAAAATATATTTAATTCTATAACTCCTGTATATTGTTTATAAAATTCTGCTTATAATATTTTTATCGTTGAGCTCATTTATGCTTATTTTGGGATTTTCTTACTGTATCTGCAATAAAAAATGCAGCACATTATACAAGTCATACAAAAACATACATTATTATTTAAATCATAAACTAAAATATTTTACATTTTTAATTGGACAAAGTTTATCGATTTACTTAATTTCTTAACTTAGTTAAAAACAATTTCCACATTACCACAACTTCTGAAAAACACTATGAGTACTTTTTTACTTAGAATCACTGATTCTTTACCAACATATTTTTCATCCTCACCTATCCCAATCCAGTTTAGAATGAGAGTTTCGTTGCTACTGGATTTTCTATTAAATTATTTTTATTTTACTTATATGTTTAATGACCTGAACTGAGAGATTGTATTTATATTTAATGAAACATCTAAATAGTTCATCTCTCCTAAATAAACTTTACTATTTCAAGACATATAGTATATTTTATGAATTTGATTCACATTTAATATTTCCATTATTATAATTATAACTTGTTTCGAATTTTTTTTTTATTACTTTAATTTTATTTTTACTACTATTTGTTTGGTTTTAAAAGAAAATTATGTCCCTTATGCAATTTATAAAGTATATAAGTCACATATAAATGGGACATTATCTATTAAATCATATAGCTGTGTCTTGTTCAACATGATGTCCAACCTAAAAATATTTTTCAAGTCTTGAATGAGAACTATTGTCTAATTTCAATAAAAATCTGGCTTTTTCAAAAATTCAACATAGCTGGGATTATCAAAATTTATTTTCTATCTTTAAACGGATCTTTCTTAGAGTAGAGTACTATCCTGTGCGACTAAGATCGTGTTTATAACTAATGTCTCCAATCATATGTTGTAGAATGCTAAACTATAGACTTTAGCCTGAAACCGGAAAGAGAGCCTGGTAGAATCTGAAGAAACAGTTCGTGAGGAGAATCTCGGGAACATCCGGGAATGTTGATGTGGTAACTATCATTAAAGTACGGACGGACATCTCCCAAGAATGTCTTAAGACCAGTTCCTAAAGAAAATTCTCTAAGAGGAAATCCATGATAAACGAAGGAGAGGTAGACAATGGTTGTGGTGGGTGGATGTAGCAGATGCCCGACTCATAAATGCTTGGGATGCGAAATTATACAACGGCAGCACAGAACAGGAATGACGTGTTCAATATTGCAAGAGGCCTTGTTTCCACGCAGAGTATATGTAGTGCCACTTTATAAGATGCCACTTTGTGGCAGTATAAACAACACTGTCTAACATTTAAAGTTTTTAACGTGCTGTGTCTCTTGAAATATCTACTTTTTTACGTTATAAATAATCTTTTTAGATTAAATACAATATAATTTAATTTATACCCTATCAGTTTAGATACATTTATGAGAATTCTTTTGATCCCCAAAAGATTTAGGTCAGGGCACAGAATTGAAATAAACTATTGGAAAATATTATATTAAAATTTATAAATTTTAAATACTGTTATTTTTATACTGTTGTGAGAGATAGCCAAGCAACACGAGTAATTTTCCGTTAAACACCTTATTTTAACACAAGAAAAGCTTTAATTAACAAAAAAATAGCACACCGAATGTGTATATTTAGTACATTTCAAATATGGAATGTGAAAATTGAATACTTATAAATATATTCATATATATTTTCGAGTTGTTATTTATAATCATTTTTAAATAGAGTCATGAACTCTATATATAACTCATTGGTGCTCTTATAGAGTTCATTGAAGTTCTCTAATAGTCCCTGCTCTTCCCAAACTTAAACTCCCTTTAACCCTTCTACACTTGGATGCCTTTGACCTACACAAAATACATAATTTTCCAGTTTGTAGTCAGTCTTAATGTCACTTTTAAGGTCCCTGATCAGTCGTTCGTATATGCTGCTGATATTTATAGTCGTTATATATATGTGTGTGTGAGTGAGGGGAGAGATTATGTGTATCTGTTCTATAATCCCTAATAGATTTTCTAAGCTTTTATAGGCATGCAACCTATGTCTCAATGGCTTAATTAAATTTAAGATGAGCTCTACAGATTTCCTTGTCCAAAATTTAGCTGTAGTTGTTCCGACACATGGTTTTATTCAGAGTATAATAAGTAAATAATAAAATAACACTGTGTTATTTAGACAGCTGTGGGGGTATGTGTGAACTGGATAGAAGTTAAATCGTGAAGATAGAAGTTTAAGAAAATTGGAGAAAGGACTGATCCTTGTGGAGTACCGGCATGGGTTTTTATTTCTTGGTAGAATTTGTGTTATTTACTCTAACAGAAAATGTTCTGCCGTTGAGGAATAAGCTCAGAATATCGTATAAGTATACAAAGTTTCCGAGTGTCTACTTTCTTTAGTTTGTATAGGACACCTCGATGCCAGACCTTATCAAACCCTTGTTGAAAGTCCAAGAACGTTACCAGGATATGTTTCATCATTTCAAATTCGTTTATAATAAATTCCAATAGTCTTGCCAGATAGTGAGAAGAAGAATTACTATAAACAAAATTGAAAATCCGAAATAATTCTGTTCCACTAAAAAAAGAAGAAAGTTTTTTGTTTTTTTTAACCGATACCAGCAACTTTCGTAAAATGGACAACAAACTGATTGGTCTAAAACTTCTTATTTGTTTTTACCAGACTTGTGTATTATTGTTGAGTCTATTATTAAGAACTAGGTTTTCTTCTACGTATCGATAATATCTAGTACGTAGACTACGATTAAACATTAACGAGATAAAAATGACAACTTTCCCAAGTAACAGTGTTATAGCTATGACTGGACTCAAATCATGTACTGGAAATTTCTATCCTTTAAGCCTCCTTATCATAAATTGAATTTCATTTTGGGGTGCACGAATTTGAGTGGAAGCTGTCTGTACTGTTGTTAGGGGCAGTTGTTTTCGTCGGATATAATTATTAAATATTAATAATTAATATAAATTATTATTAAATATCATTG
>NW_027108103.1:141085-153038 GCF_000696795.3 Halyomorpha halys | reverse complement strand
TTATTAAATAGTCATCATTCACTAGATTTGGACCTCTTTCATATTCTGTGTTAGTAAACTTTCTCTAGAAGTAATCTGCAAAAGCTTCAGCTTTTTCTGCGCCGCTAGTGATGAATCCGCCACTTACTAATAGAGAGGAAATTTAATCGTATTTATTTTATAAAAGGGTCTCTAGTGTGCATTCAATGTCTCCTTCCAAGACTATATTCTTTAATTTTTTGTAAGATTAAGCAGCTGCCAGAGATTGTTTTTCCTCCTAATTAACAAAATAGTATAGTTGCTTAATATAGATTGTTTGAGATGGATTCACTTAGTTTCATTATATTTTCATCGATTTCTTGAGCGGTAAGAAAAATCTTTTCTCATCGACTAGGATTTAAGATCTACCTAAAAAAAATTTGAAGAGGAGTTCCCAGTTTTTCAGGAGCAAGCTCCATCGAGGTAGGGGAGTAGTCGGGTTGTAGGTGCCCCGCAGAGTTAATCCTGTATAAAAAAAATAACACTATTTGAAGATGGAAGGAGCACCCGCAGATTTGACAAAGAAGGTGACACTGTATTCTCGGATAAAAGTGCGTATTTTTATTCACTAAGTCCTTCTAGACTTAGTGAATAATTTCTAAATTGGGTATTGAACAGTAGAAATAGTAAAATCAAGTAGGTTTGAATAGACTGTGCATAATTTTCTTAATAATAGCTCGACTTAGGAGGTGTTTACGGTACTGCTTCGTGTCAACAATAACGGTATACTGTGTTGCATATGCTTGGATCTCCATTCCTGTAACAAATATATTGTTCTGATTTGCGGTCCAATCCTCAGGTACTGCCATATATTGAGAAAAGTAATAGCAAGCAAGAGCTGTGTATCCTCGATCTTAATCTTTTTAATTCGCAAACCCATTATTCATTAGTAAGACGTTGGTCTAAACCACTAAGACAGCTTGCTCTCGATATTTGAGATGTCGATCGACATTAAAATGATGCATCAGTTAAATCTGGAAACCCCTTCTGCAAACAAGAGCCATTTGTTGACACATGTAATGCACTAGCTTTCTTCTAGTTAGTCAGCGCCAAGATATTATTATCAATGTGCGTCAAAAAATCGACGTTAAGGCACACTTGGCCATTAGCAAGTGTATGAAGCATGCCCTCAACCGAATTGCCAGACACACTTCACTTTTGGTTGGCTGGTTGGGTTGGAGTGGACTGTATAATTGATGAATATAAATGAGACATGATTAAATGTAATAAAATTCTATTGTTTTATGTTACAAGTGGTGTAGGGGGTGACAGAAAAAAACATTTATGATTAAATGATTAGTAAAATTTTGAATGACAGGGCTATGGACATTGTAGATCTAAAATTGAGATGGTTGATGATGATGTGGATGTTAACTATTGCTAGATGAACTTACTCCATGGTTCTTTCTTCCCTCCACATTATCATGCCTCTCTTCCCTCTGCTTCTGAGAACAACTCCAGGAGTTCTACTCACTCATGGTAGATTCTTGATGAGAGGCAAAAAGAAAGAATGAATTGCTTCTACCAGGAGACAAGATGGCTCTCTTCTCACCTTAGTCTGGGTTGCTTCTCTCCACAGAGAGCGCTGGAGGAGGTGAGTTTTGACTTTGGCCACATGGGCGCTAGTATTCCTATACAGCCTTTCCGATTCAACCTTTCAGTTGCCGTAGGTTACTCGGAACAGCAACTATAAAATCTCCACCACAAGTTAGGTTTTCAAGTGCTGTAAGCTCGTAACTACTTAGTTTTTGACTTGGAAACCAGCCTAGGTGATTTACTGTTATATCACTGACATATCACTACCTACTTCTTGAAGTTCTTCCTAATCAACGTCTAGCACGGGACGAACTCCCTCAACTGGAGCAAGGATATGAGTCTCAACCCCAGCAGTCTGTTACTCAGCAGATTGTCTGTTTCGGTGTGTACTCTGGCGTTAGCAGATCTCAAAAAAGATATTTCCCATATTGCCGAAGCAACTTCTCTTCTTAACTTCTTTATATCTTATCTAACACGTTAGAGGACTAAACTTAGTGCAGGAAAAGCATCGTAACATTATGCGTAAGGCTGTTTTTAACAAAGTCACCTGTTTTGTTTAGTTTCTTCACTCGAAAGTGATGTATAACACCTTAACACCATTGGGGTCGCGGAAGTTACGTAAACTACGCAAGAATGTATTTTCTGGTTCTGGAAAACCGTCAATGTTACATCCTGCTATCGAATTGTTCTTCCAACGGAATCAGTTACTTACGATTGACGCATGATTGCGTAAAGCCTAGCCCACAAATGCATTGCGTTATAGAAAGAATAAGTGCTTTGCGATACGAGTTTACCTAAAAGTTGATTCGCAGAAACAATATTGTTGTAATCTACATGAAAAAGAAACAAGAAGGAATCACAATTTCAACATAACTCTATAATCGATTTTTCAGGGAAAAGCCCTCGATCGCTTTAATCAAACAAAGACTCCTTATATGAAGAGTCATTTTTAATGGTGTTTGATTCACAGCTAGATACCTAGGTTTTTGAAAACAATTATTCTTTTTATCAATAGATGGTAAAGGAATTGTGACACTAGGAATTGATGATCAACTGTTCATAACAGGGGAGGGTGAGAGATAGTCTTGCAAAATATACCCCTAACTATGTACAATTATAAATAATAAAGATCAATTATAAAGAAAGAATTAATAAATAAAAATAATAACTGTTATCTGACTAAAGAATGGAAGAGAAGAAAAAAACAAATGCTATTTTTAGAATTAATAAAACAAGCGACCGATTTATACTGAAAAAAAAATATTAAAAATAATAATGATAGTAAAAATTAAACAGAAATAAATTAACGTAGAGCTTATAGCAGGTTATTTTCATGAGTCTGGGCTTCAGTCTTCGGAATGTGGTTGGATTGCCCAAGGTGTAAGTCACTGCAGTTTTAACTAGGAGGGGGCTTTTGTGAATTGTTTTTCGATAAAATCATCTATCTACTCCAATTGTACGCCTCGATGTAGTTGGCTCTTTCTTATGAACCAGAGGAATCTACAGCGATTCTCAGGATCCTCTTTTGGATTTATGGGAATTGTTTTCCATTTCATGTAATGGAAAACATTCTGTGTAACAGCATCAATACTATGATTTGTTAGAAATGCATTAAGGCAAAGGTGATTTTAATTATATGCTAACAATTGAAATTGACCAATGATATGGATTAACCAATATTGGGTTATGTGATTAGATCGTGTACTGCTGTATTAGACAATGTATTGATCACATTTTGCAATTGGTTTACGTATTCATACCCGATCATCTGTCCGTCAATGTAACTATTGTAAATAAAATAATGAAAGAATCAACAACTTCTCAAAACTAACAAGGGGTAGGAATTGCTATTATCATGAAAAATAAAACTATTAAATTACAAAAAAAAAGACTTATAATAAAATGAGTGTTGAGTATTTGTTGTTTCTTTTGCACCTTATGTTATTTTGAATTTGAGCGTTGTTAAACTCAAATCTCTGATTAGATTTGATCCTGTTGTTCTAAAGGTGTTAAGTTTATATTTTCACAATTATTTTTATGTTCTGTGATTCTTCTGAATGCTATGTTACATATTTCAAGTCGACAGTCTTGAAAATTAAATTTAAGTTATATTCTATTTATGGATATTCTCAATCTGCATTTCATGTTAGAGGATCGTTTAAACATTCTATTATTATACATACTGAGTTTTACCTATTGCAGATGATATGTTTTCATGCCTTACTCAATTTCATCAAAACTTCCAAATATGTACGGTATTTTAAAAAAAACTTTATCTTATATACTTTTTTTTCGTTTCCGGCTTTATTGCAATTTTATTACAAATTGTATAATAATCAGTATTTTTTTGCAAATTATTAATTTGAAATTTCACTGTTATGAGTCATGAACTTTGATATGTGGTAAATATAATTTTTTTTTTATAAAATTTCATCAACTGGTTTCTTCTAGTAAAAAAATTCTTATGATAATCTATTATTTTAATTTCTTTAATGTGGGTTTCAGAATTCAATATCCTGTACTGGTTTCCTGTTTTATGATTTTTTTTTTTTCCATTTTGTCTTGAATATAATTTTCAATTTGTTTCTATACTTTAAAAAATGATAATATTATTTACTAATATTTCTTAAATGAACTTAATCATTTTATTATGGGTAATAAAATTTTCCAACGTCTCTTTTTTTTTTTTCATCAGTTATGATATAAGGATGGTAAATATATTTTTCCAAGTATTTAATTTCGATTTCGTCTAAATTGCTGTCCATTTATTCATTCATACAAATCCCGCTTAATTTAACCATATGTAAATCCCATTTGTAACTGCTGGTTGACTTCCCGTTTGTATTGAAGAATAAATTTATTTATTTATTTTTTTAATGTTACATGAGAAATGATTTATTTAAATTATTAAGTTAAAATTTATTTACTTTAATTATGAAAAATAAACACTAGAATAACCGAAAATTAATGAGAGGTAAAATAGAATATATAAAGCAGTAATAACAAAACAAAAATAAGGATCTTAGGATAGAGAAGTTATTTTCTAAGTAAGTAAGGAATATGGATTTAAATAGCATTTAATTAAGTTCACAGTATGCTAAAGGAAACTTCACTCGAAACTACGTTACCTAAGATGTTTGTGAAGTCAAATATTTATGTGTTTCAATTAAGTGAAGAGGTTGGTCCACAGTCCGTCGACGAACACAAACACCAATGAGAAATGACCTCACAAATTATAACAGCTTGTAACTTCTTCGCAACAGGTGGGAAGTAGGGAAGTTGTGGTTTTGTTCAAGAATCTTCTTTTTACGGCCTCAAGGAAATGGATGGGCAGTTTTCACGGACTCTCTAATCCCTTCGTCATTGGACGAACTTAAGTTCCGTGAGGCTATTCTCCGTGATATTTTAATTTTTTTTCAATAAGTACTTTTCTAGACAAATCATTTCTATTATTGATATGACGCTTTCGCCTCGGTAAGTTAAAAATTATTGTTATGATCAAATAAATATAAAACACTGAAATGCTTGAGGACCAGAATTGAAACAGAAATTGTGTTAATTGTATCTATACTAATTGAAACGTCACTGAATACAATTAAGAGCCTTCAATTAAAAATTTTATAACTGTCATTTCTTCTAACTTTTCAAGGATAAAAAAAAAACATTGACCAAATCATCATATTTTCAGTTTTGGCACACGAGAGACTTTGTTAAGCATTAGGACAATTTCATTAAACATTAATCAAAGATTAAAATCCCGTGATTTGCACTTTTACTATCTTAAATTTATTGTAAAAGAATCTTTTTTTTTATTTGCATAAATCAATCAAATTATTTCATTGATTAATTATTGTTCCTATTGCTTCATCGGGAGGGTGGTTTAGGGAGGATATGAAAGCACGAAAGCATAAAATAGTTGAAAACGGAATTATTTTGCAGTTAGAGCTTCCACGAGGTTATAACCATTGAATTATTAAAAATATACATCTCAAATTATTATTTGTTTCGTTGCCTCCAGCCTGATGTATATCGGTATTCCGAATTCTTGATTTCAAGTCTGTTCTGTTTTAACATGATATCTACCCTTCTATACAGATTTAACAGCTCTCTGATTTCTTTGAAATACCTTCACTTCGTACTACTCTTTCTAAAGCCTCTATGACTTGTAAGGAGGCACTACGATTATCCTCCCATACTGCCATTGCAGTTACTGTGGTATTTACGATCTCCGTTGGGATAGCATCGTACAAAAATCTTGATCGCATAAATCTTCTCGAGAACACGAATTACATTGATCGAATCTTTCAAGGGGGCACGATCATTAATTCCAATCTTGTCGGTGAGCAGTCGGCAATCGTCGATATAATATGTTCAATTAACAAACATAATTGTGAATAATCCTTCACGAAATGATACAAAAATGTGTTTGCACTCACGATTTTTCAAATGACTTTGATTGTAAGATTCAATAAAATAATTGTTTGCTGTTTCTTCGCTAATATATGTCAAATTAGAATTAATTTAAAGGAGTTTTTAATAGCTTGTAAGCCGATTTAATTACTTTTTTAAAACAAACCTCTGGATTATTTTTGCAGATAGATCATTCACGACGTTATGCCCATTGAATTGTTACACGCCGGAATAAAAACATCCTAATTTTTTTTTTGGTTTCACTTTCCCCAGCCTTATGTATATCGGTATTCTCAATTCTTGATTACATTCTGTCTTGTCTTAACACGATGTCTGTACTTCTTAGATTTAACAGGTCTCTAAATCCTTTGAAATCCCTTTAGGTCGTATAAGTCGTTAAAACGTTTATAACCAGGAGTTTTATTCTTTTTATTATGTGCTATATTGTAAAATCGTTTTTTCAAATTTCAAGACCATAAAATGTTTAAAGGGAACTCTTTAACTATTCAAACAATAATCAAAGGTCAAAACCACATGCGAGAACTTTTCTTTATTTCTTTCTTTCTTTATTTTTTTTTGCTTTAAGCTTTATGTTACAACTTGCGAATTGCGACAGACGCTGTCGAAAAATCCAGAACTTCGCAGAAGAGCAATAAAAGATACATTTCCTTAAAAAATAAGGCTTACACTCTCTTTGTAACTGCCTCGATTCTCTTATGTTCCCTTCCGCCCCACTTCTCTCTTTCTCGCATACTTCCATCCCATTTTCTTCCGATACTTTGGACTATATTGGAAACATTGCTTTGTACTTCCTGTTTCTTCAATTCTCAATAAATGGGCGTTAGAGACTTCTGATTTCAATTCTAGATTCTAATTCTTTTTTTCTCTAACAACGTTTTTTTAAATAATAATATTTCAGGGTTTTTAAAGTCTAATTTTTTTTTTTTTTCAATTTGACGATATATGTATATAATAAAACTGAACTACATTCTTAAATCTGTTGCTAACTGATTTACATCTATTTTGTAATTTAAGGAATTTTAAGATCAAAAGTGAATTAATAAAGCAAATATAGAGCCTTCTCCTATGCAATTCTAATCCCGGTATACAATTTTTATTTAATTCATTCATAAATTTGACAAAATGCCTCGTTAAAATGGTTCATAATTGTTCTCATTAGACATTTTTTCATAACTTTTTCCTTCAAAGTTCCTTGGAATTTACTCATATCTTTTATGAAATGATTTATCATTATGCCTGTAATCGACTTTTCTCTCTCTTTTTTTTAATAAGTAATTTTTCTTTTAATTTAGTTATATATTTATTTGTATATGAAATTACATATTTATGTTAGGTATGTTCCTTGGATATTGTGCCAGTTCGAATTCGGCCTGAGGCGTTGACGTTTTTCATTGAGTGGCGGTCCCAAAAAATGAAAAACTTACCCCAACCATGGTTAGGCAGTATAGGTCTCCAATGGGTGTCTTCGCCGAAAAAAAAGAATGAACCGACCAGAAGTGCCAATTTATTTAATCGTTTTTCACTTCTTTTTTTTTTAATTTACTCTAACGATTTCCAAGAGGTAATCCAAACATTTGGTTAAGAAATTCAACATCAATATAAAAATATTTAAATTAATTGTATATATTTATTCCTTTGATGGATATATTTTAATCTTTTAGGGTAGTATTTCTTTTTTTCCCCATTATTATCAATACTTGAATTCTAAAATGCAAGATGCAATATTCATTTTTTATTGTTAATATTTTGTGCTCATTTAAAACCAAACGATTTAAGTATCTCATAAATTGTATCTCATAAAGTGAAATTTATTGTATCTTTCCGTCGCCTGAAATAGACAACTACATAAAACTAGCTCATATCATAATCAAAAAATGTTATTCTTTATTATTAAGAAAAGTTTATAACGAATAGGCAATGGCGAATTCTCATTAAAATTAATGCATGCGTCCTATAATTCTAATTATACTTTAAAATCTCAATGAAATTTAATTTTTTTATATATAAAATTGATTAATTGGCTTATCACTGTACTAAAAATTAAAACAGTTGAATAAAAAATGATGTCTCATATATTATTGGAATTGAGATTTCAGTAACATATGTTGGTTAGTTTTATAAAGTAACAACATACCAACCATTAAAAAAATTACATTACACAGAAAATTGTGTTTTGTAACATGTTATTCGACTGTGTAACATGTTACTAAACACAATTTTGAACGACGAGATTTACTGTCTTGTTTAACTGCTCTTAATACACGTGGTTTTAAAACATGTTTATAATAATATTCAACAAAAAAAATTACTGATCATTAATCTATTATAATTATATACTTTTATTGGAAATTATACCCCTAGATAGAAATCTTCCAAGGAGGCATTAAATTTCTCCTCTATCCTATTTATGCACTTGTAAATATCCCTTATTATATTACAAATAAAATTATCCATATAGATGTAATTAGGTTTATTGCATTTTGAGCCAAAATAACTACAATCTAGATTTAATGTTCAATAGTTCACTCATATTTTATTATCTGGATATCCATTATTGATTTCATGATCTGTCCGTTACTAAAATTAAGGTTTATTTGTCTGCTGATTACTTTGGACGTCCTTGGCACACAATAAAGAAATGAGGATCAGTTATATCTCTCAGTAATAAAGTTTCAATCTCTTCATTAAAATATTTATATAAATATAAATTAATATTACAGCCCTCTTATAGTGAAGTCAATTACTCTGATCAAAAACGAGAAAAAAGATTTTTTTTTTTTTTTTTATTTTTACCACAGTAACAACAAAAGTTAGAATAGTGTGTATAATTCTCAACATTTTGTTGCATGATAAATGGTTCCCCGAATGCTAAATTGAACCACTATCAACATCTTGAGGCGCCTTCAGTAATCCTTTCTTTACCCGCCTTAACCACAATCGTTCCTGAACGCAGCTATCACCTTCAACAACTGCTCACCTATCAAATATCCCCTCAGCTGAAGTTCTTGCTACGTCGATAGCTAATGAGCTAACTGAACGCCATCGTGTCAGTGATATAATTGTTGATGTTTAAGAAAATATTTTTAATTTCATATATTAAAATTTAAAAAAAAAAAATTGTAAATGCAAGCACTTCTTGTTTACGTCTAGTCGTGCTACAACCCTGTTGTTAGCAAATGTTATGTTTTTAGACATCCAACACTCCTCAGTGCCTATGAAAGCGTGAAGTATGTCTGCCTACAGCATATTTAGAAAAGAATAAAAATTACACTCCCTCCTTGTTGCACCGTCACCATTTGTTGAACTATCTGATAAAATGAACTTTATTCTAGCAAAGTAGATTTTACATACACTTAGGAGAGCAAAAGTAAAAAAAAAAAAAAAAAAAAGGGAGATTACATTAAGTATCATTGGCACATACGTTTGAATATTTTGTTCATTAAAATCATAAATTTTAAATGATACCTCAATATCTACGAAGAAATCCAGGATTTATAAAGAGGGTTAGATAATAAAATAACAATTATGGGGTTATTTTCAATAACATTCTTTCATAATTTTTATATAAAGGTTGTATGAAGTACGCCTTCAACTGAAGGTCAGGCGCACATTCACTTTTGATTAGCAGGTGGGATGTAGTGGTCTATATATAATGAAAATAAAACAAGGTTGACTGAAAAGAAAATCTATTGGATAAGTTAAAGGTGGTATAGGGGTTGGCCGAAATAAAACCTTTAAGATTAGATAGTGTTAATTAATTTAGAAAAACTGGGCAATTGAAAACTTTAGATGTGGATGATGATGACGGATGTTAATTACACTGATAGTTGTGGGCTTACACTATTCTTCGGTTATTCTAACCTCATTTCTTGATTTCTCTCTGCCCTGGTCCTGGTAGCCACTCTAGGCTGTCTACTCACTGATTGTAGAGTTTTACTAGTTAGTGAACAAAGAAAAGAATTGCTTCCGGCAAAAGAAAATGGCTCTCTAATGCCAGGGTTGCTTCGTCTCACCTCAGAAAGCACTAAACGAGCTAAGTTCTGCTGTTGGCCACATGGGGCGCTAGTCTTGTCTACATTACGAAAGCTCCTCCAATTCAGACTTTCGGTAACGAAACAAACCACCCACCTAAATCGCTCTGGGTGATTTATTTGACGATATGCTGTGCACGCTGCCGCAGGTTACCCGAAACACAGGTTCCTATAAAGCATCATTTGGATATTTAATATAACACTTTCACCACGATATGTTATAAATTATTAGTATGATACTGCAAAATTAAAACACTAGAATGTTCAATGATCTTAATTAAAACAGATCAGGTAAATTGTACCCATACCAACTGAAACCAGCACACAATTACGAACTTAATAGGAAGTAAATGGCGCTGATGACCAGGGAGGTTTTACGCCGTTAGACAAAGCAAAACAAACAAACAATTACGAACTTCTCATTAAAACGTTTATAACTGATATTTCTTCAAACTTTTCAAGAATAAAAAAAAAAAAACCTTTGACCAAATCAACGTAGTTTCAAATTTGGCACACGAGAGCCTTTGTTAAGGATTCTATTTCATTAAACAATAATTAATTAACCAAGATTAAAATCTCGTGAATTGCACGTATACTATCACAAATGTATTTAACGAGTATTTCTTTTTTTATTTTATTTGCTCAAATCAATCAAATAATTAAATTGATTAATTATTGCTCCTATTGTTTAATTCTATTGGCAAGGCGAAAACCTTTGTTAAGGATCAAAGACGGCTTCATTGTATCAATCAGTTTAAAGCAGAAAGAAAGTTTTTATACTGTGAAATCGTTTTGTCGAATTCCAAAGCCAAAAATGTTTAGAAAGAGATCTTTAATTATTCAAACAAAACTCAAAAGTTAATAACTCATGATTTAACCCTTTTACTTACGCAAAGGTATTGTATGACTACTTTTTTCGCAAATCAATATTAATCTGTCAGGAAGATCAGCTGTGGGAATCGAAGTGTAGGATATTGTTGCGATCAGTGACGTCAGCGTTGACAAAGGGCATTCTATGTCGTCACCAGCTGCATTTCTCTACGCGGAAGGGAAGATAGATGGCTGCTCCTCAGCTCCTGCTGAGTCAATATTTTCGTTTCTATATTTAAAGTGTGGGGATTATTGTAAGCCCTAACAAATTGAACTGTGGACCCTTACAAAAAAACAGACGGTGTTATTCTCCGCTGAAATAATGGATATAATTATATATTATAGGATAGATAGTTACCATGTTGTTTTGAGTCACCCTTCGCCAAAGATATCCAGCGGCCAATATTACACCAACTACCCTGTCATTGTGTGACATGTTAATCTATCAGAAAGAACACCTATGGGAATTTTAAGATTTTTATTTTAACATAGACAGATTGAAGATAACGGGGATGAAGATAGATATGCCAAAGGAGAGCGATGTGCTGATCTTCATTGGCAACCCGGGTGATTTCTGGGTGGTGCATCTGAAGGCATATCTGGAAGAAATAGTGGCCAAAGCGTGGGGGATTCCGGGCTCGAAGTTGGCCCCGTGGCAGAAAATTGATACCTTGTGGACCCTTGTCTACCCTTGATTTTTTCAGATGAGATATAAATTGTTCTTAATCAATAAAGGTTCTTATTAAACTAGATCATTTAGATATTTAATGTAACAATTTCACTTTCATACATATGTTATAAATTATTATTATAATACTGAAAAATTAAAACACTAAAATAATCGATGACCTAAATTGAAACAGATCAAGTTAATTGTATCCGTACCAACTAAAACGTCCCTGCATAAAATTACGAATCTCCCATTAAAACGTTTATAACTGTATTTTCCTCAAACTAAGAATAAAAAAAAAATATGGCCAAATAAACGTAGTATCAGATTTGGAACAGCGGATCCTTTGAAAAGGATTAAGGACGATTTCATTAAACAATAATCAAATATTAAAATC
>NW_027108103.1:139189-140095 GCF_000696795.3 Halyomorpha halys | reverse complement strand
ACGAGGAAAAAAAGAAAAATACGCCACTCTGAAACCTTCCTGTGATCTAGGTACAGAGTAAATGCAGTCCCAATAGTTGTAGGCCCCCTGGGTACATGGGAATATTATTATATTTTAAAATATTTCAAAAATAAATTGTTGTTTATATATGTAATACAACGCATATTACAGATTACAAGTGCAGGACGCGGGATAGAGGTTACTGGGAGTGGTGGATCTATCACAATCAGAAATAGGGCATCCTCGAGAAGAGAAAATTGGAGGAATTATAGGGGACTCCGGAAAAAAATATTGACGAGGTCCGTCTTTTATGCTTTATCCAACCAAAGGTGAAGATAAGAGGTACAGATCCTTAGCGATGTTAACTCCGTACATTACACGGATGTTGACGGGGAGTAGATCGCACAATGTAATTTACTCCATAAAAGACTTTACTGCGTGCCTGGAAGGATTACAAATCTCATTGAATGGGATCGAAACGGCCAATAAGGCGGTCGTGTTAACAATTATATTACTAGAAAAGGTATACGACCGCATTAGAAAACTCGAGCTTTCGGGCCCTGCGAAGGGTGGCATATATAATAGATTCTGGAGAAAATTGGACCCCGAGGGAGATTGAAGCATCGTAGGGTCACGAAGGATTAGAAAGAGTCCAGGACCATATTTTTTCCCAAAGTAAAGTCTCCCACAACTATATAGTTATAAGTTAATTGTATCCGTACCAACCAAAACGTCCCTGCATAAAATTACGAATCTCCCATTAAAACGTTTATAACTGTATTTTCTTCAAACTAAGAATAAAAAAAAAAATTATGGCCAAATAAACGTAGTATCAGATTTGGAACAGCGGATCCTTTGAAAAGGATTAAGGACGATTTCATTAAACAATAATCAAATATTAAAATC
>NW_027108103.1:134912-138209 GCF_000696795.3 Halyomorpha halys | reverse complement strand
ACGAGGAAAAAAAGAAAAATACGCCACTCTGAAACCTTCCTGTGATCTAGGTACAGAGTAAATGCAGTCCCAATAGTTGTAGGCCCCCTGGGTACGTGGGAATATTATTATATTTTAAAATATTTCAAAAATAAATTGTTGTTACACAACACATATTACAGATTACAAGTGCAGGATGCGAGATAGAGGTTACTAGGAGTGGTGGATCTATCGCAATCAGAAATAGGGCATCCTTGAGAAGAGAAAATTGGGGGCATTATAGGGGACTCCGGAAAAAAATATTGAGCAGGTCCGTCTTTTATGCTTTATCCAACCAAAGGTGAAGGGTAATAATATAAGAGGTACAGATCCTTAGCGATGTTAATTCCGTACATTACACGGATGTTGACGGGGAGTAGTTCGCACAATGTAACTTACTCCATAAGATTTTACTGCGTGCCTGGAAGGATTACAAATGTCATTGAATGGGATCGAAACGGCCAATAAGGCGGTCGTGTTAACAATTATATTACCAGAAAAGGTATACGACCGCATTAGAAAATTCGAGCTTTCGGGCCCTGCGAATGGCCTATATATAATAGATTCTGGAGAAAATTGGACCCCGAGGGAGATTGAAGCATCATAGGGTCACGAAGGATTAGAAAGAGTCCAGGACCATATTTCTTCCCAAAGTAAAGTCTCCCACAACTATATAGTCCGCCAGAGGGTGGTGGCTGCTGGAGGAAGAAAGGAGAGCTCTGCAACGCATAGCACACCTGTATCACCGGAGCATTAGAAAAGAGAGGAGTGGGGTCTGTGCTGGTGGAGATCATAAGAAACATCTACAAAGAACTATATAGTGGTGTATGCTTACCCTCTGTTGAGTCTCATCCCATCAGGATGAAGGAAGCATTAAGAAAGGATACTCTGAGCTGGAGGGTGCTGGTCTACGCGGACAACATCGCCCAACTCGGTCAAATTCCTGAAGGCCTCCAGAGATTGATTCGAGCAACCCAGTTAAAAAAAGGGGATGAGAGATAAAGATGTACTGATGAAGAACTGAGTCCTTCCTGGGCAACCTGGTTGGATTCCGTGCGGTGCGCTCTAAGGTGGATCTGGATGACATAGTGACCAAGGTGCAGGGCATTCTGACATCGAAGTTGACCCGATAGCAGAAGATCAATGACGACTGAGAACCTTCGTTAACCCATCCCTACATTTTCATATGATAAAGACCGGTACCCTGAAGTACCCTAGTGAAAGGTGGACGATGTAATCAGGGTGGAGATAAAGAGATAAACCTGCCATCGGAAGCTTCGAATGAATACTTATTCGGAGCCTGGTCTGGGGGCCTATAGTATCCATATCACTGGAGATGAGAGAGATTTAGCACTTATTGACGGAGCATTCAAACTACTTTATATACTTCCTTACTACTATTCAAAATACTACCTTCAAAAGATGAAACCTTCTGTCACATGACTGATGAGAACATGATGGAATCAGCGGCCTCGTGCACTAAGGCTGGTCGAGAAACTTATCCACAATTATTTTTGTCTTGAACAACGGTGTCCCGTAGCAGTCGGAAATGGTTTGAGCGTTCAGCAGCCTATAGTCACCGCAAAGCAACAGCTGGTGTAATTGTCCGTTAGAATTATAGCCATAAGTATGTACTATAGAATAGAAAGTGACCACATATTAGTGGGTCGCCCTTTACCCAAGCTATCCAGCTGGCAGTATTGCATAAGTGTCTGCTGCCAGGCTGTAGTGAGGAGTCCACAAATAGCGGAAAAGTAGCTTCAACACGACAAAACCATAATTCCGGCTCGGTTTTCCAAAAATTAGGAATTTTTCTTTCAGTCGGTATTGATGCAGTAATCTCGGAGCCTACTTCGTCTTTAGTCATCTTAATGTATTGTACAAGAAAACAAAACTCTGTAATTAATGAGTTAATACTTATAATTACTATTTTTAAATGACTTCTCGGGTACACCAATTATTATCTTGAGTTCTCACATCTATTATGAAATAAAAATGGCAGTTTAATGCCTCTCGTCGAGTACATTTTAGGATGCTAAAATGAATATAAAATTTATAAGTTACAAAAAAGAAAAATATCTGAGCTCTGGCCAAAAATAATTCTTAAAATATGCACTTTAAATGAAACAAAATTAACTATTGAAATTAAAACATTAAATATAACCACTAATTATGTATGTGTTATATGTATCATAAATTTAACAAGAGTGGGTATTTTGTCGAGGTGGTGATTGTTTGGTAGACGGGAAGGTACTGCTACAAACTTTCTTAAGAGCTTAGCATTTGTTACATTAATCTTTTTTTGTCTGTTTCTATAATTTATTGCATAATTTTGACTTTCTGCTATTTTAATGGCTTCTAAAAGGTTTATTGAAAAAATATTCTTTTCATTTATGCACAATTTTAGGATCCCGAAAATCAAAAATAAGTCATTTTTCTGCATTGGATTTTACTAATGATTTCTATTTGTTATACTTAGGGTTATCATTATTTTTATAGTCATCACTGATAGATTCTATCTGATGTTTTGTGCACCCCACATAATATATCCCTGAAAAGCTAAGAAAATTTATTTTATAAACAATTTCTACATATTTATTTTGTCTTTCAAGTTAATGTAATTCTCGTTTTATTTGTTGCTGGCTTATAACCTAATTTATTATGCTTGTACATTAAATGTTGTGCGTTCTGAGATAAGTGAAGATTAAATTGACTTTCTCTGAAATAATTTTTTTCATATGTTTCTAAAGCATTTGTTCCATTCATGAAATTGTTACATATTAGTGTCTTAATTGGGCTGTTCGTAGCACAGGTGGTTAGGCGCAGATCTATCAATCTGAGATCAGCGGGCGGTGCCGGTTCGAATTCGGCCAGGGGTGTTGATATTTTTCATTGAGTGGCGGCCCCACAAAATGAAAAACTCGACCCCCACCATGGTTAGAATAGGGAAGTATAGGGCTTTAATGGGAGTTGTTTACATCGGGACCTGCTCGTGTTATACTGCAGGTGTCCCGAGTGTTATTTTATGTTTGGAATTAATGTGTGGAAAAGGGGGGCTGAAAATGTGAGACACTTTATGCTCATGAACAACATAATATATTTCCTTAATCTACAATGTTAATCCCCTGGAGGGGCAATTATAGTTAGTATGTTAGGGTTTTAATTCGATCTCATTATTTATAGTAATATAAGAAAGTGGGTGGTCTCATGGCCTAAATAATACTATGCTTATCTGCTGAATGACGTTTTCGCCGACGCGGTGACGTCTTCTAGGCCGCT
>NW_027108103.1:132030-133717 GCF_000696795.3 Halyomorpha halys | reverse complement strand
CGTGGGGTGGGATAAACCGCCATTCCACGTTTTTTGGAGAGAAATGCTCCACCCATCGGTCGGCATTGCCTCTCAAGAAAGAGTAGAACTCCTTTAAGAATTTAGAGGCTCCAACGAAATTCGTACCGTTGTCGGAATGTATGCATCGAGGCAGGCCCCTTCGGGCTACGAAGCGGTCCAAAGCGGCGAGGAAAGCATCGGTGGTCAAAGATGAGACTGATTCCAAGTGGATGGCTTTGGTAGACATGCAAACAAATATGCAGAAGTAGGCCTTGTCGACAGCAGCCTTCCGGCGCGGGGACGCCTTTATCAGTAGGGGACCTGCGTAATCTACGCCGACCTGCAGAAAGGGTCGGTGACGCTCGAACCTGGAACCTGGGAGGTCACCCATAAGAGGGACTTTCGGCTGGGCTCTTTGTATTCTGCACTGCGTGCATCAGTAAGTCCTGCTCTTTATGACTTTCAGCGCTCTTGGTACCCAGAATCGGCTCCTTAACAAAGAGAGAGTCAAAGTCGGACCAGCATGAAAGTGCTTGAGATGTATGTCATCGATGACAAGGCGTGTAATCTGATGATCGTGAGGAAGCAGTAAGGGGTGTTTCTGGTCCTGAGGTGCCTCGGAGTTGCGGATCCTACCGCCCACCCTGACAAGCCCAACCTCATCAACAAATGGATTCAGTTGCCGGTATTCCCTGGGAACTGAAGACGAGTGCAGGTCGGGAGGCAAAGAAGTGCGCTGTACAAGACGGACGCAGGCCAATAGCGCTCGAGAATATTCCTTTGCTGAAATGGGGCCGGTTAAGGGACTCGATCGAGAACGGGCATGATCGGCGAGGCGAAGGATGAGTGCCGTGACTCGCATTAAACGCTGGAACGACGAGAACCGAGCCATCCATGCATCATCATAAATTTCTGGGGCTGCGCGAGAAAGGAGGGACATCCCTGACTCATTGGCCTCCTGATTCTGTCCGCACAGCCTAAACAGGGGGAGAGTTTCTTCCCTTAACCAAGGGGGCCCGTAAAACCAGAAATCCGAACCCAAAAGGTCGGTGGGAAGACATCCTCGTGAGGCAATGTCTGCGGGATTGACCTCGGACCTCACGAATCGCCATTGATCAACTTGTGACGCCTTGAGAATGGCCGAAACCCTATTTGCCTCGAAGACCTTGAGCCGATACAAGGGCGTCCGTAACCAAGTGAGAACGACCGTCGAGTCAGTATAATACAGAGGAGGGAGGGAGGCCTCGAAGGTGATCGAGGACATGACCCTCTGAAGTAGAAGAGAGCCACAAAGCTCTAATGGAGGTATGGATTTAAATTTGGTAGGCGCTACTTTTGTTTTCGACTTCAGTAGGAAAGAGTTGATGATCCCCTCAGGCGTTAACACCCGAATGTAGACACCGCAGCGGCGTAACCCTTAGATGAGGCGTCTGAGAACCCTATCAGCTGTGAACGCGAATGGGCGGTGAAAATATATCTGGGAATTCTCACATGGCTCAGAGAGGACCATCGGTTGGTCAGGGAGATCCACTTTTCCTGTAAACTGTTGGGAAGAGACTAGTCCCAATCCAAGCCCTGACGCCACATCTCCTGGAGGAGTGTTTTGGCATGGAAAATTATGGGTGACAAGAACCCGAGGGGATCGAATGTTCGTGCGATATGCGACAAAATGACTCGTTTTGTCGCC
>NW_027108103.1:127642-128935 GCF_000696795.3 Halyomorpha halys | reverse complement strand
GAGTCATCGTCCGCGGCGGTGACGAGTGCAAGTGAGCGTAACTTTAGGAGACCCCGCGTGACGCGCCGCAGCCTGCGCTCCAGTGTCCGGACCCTATCGATTTCGGCTTTCGATTGATCATTTAATCCCATTTTTAATTTTTCAAATATATGTAAATAAATGTGACTACACCCTGAGCATACAATCTACAATTAAATAACTAAATAAAATTATTATTTATGTATAAAAACGATTATAAACAAATAAATATGTAAAATAAATAAATACTGAAGCTTACAGACTAAGAATGTATTAATAACAATCACTCACACAATAAATACACATTCATTTACATATTAATAGAAGCATGCGACATAAAGAATAAGTTACTATTTTTTTTTTATTAACGAATTTTTAAATAAATAAATATATACATTCACACACATACAATAAATAAATTTTATACACAATAAATTAAACACGCACATATATTATATATTATTTTCTCTGTCCCCGGCTGAAAGCCCTACATTTAATTTACAAAACTGATAGGTGAGTATTTAATTAGAGCATTTAAATAAATTTTAACCCAAATAATTAATTATATATGTACTTATAAACAATGAGGCACTCGGTGCATTGACCTATAATGCCTAACAGGTCTTGCATGAGTCTGCAAAAGGAATTAGGCTCGAATAACAGACCGGCAACCCGCGTCTCTTTAAACCAGTTAAGATCACAATTTTAACGCCTAACACTAATTATCATAAGATAATTAATGTTAATAATTATTACAATTAATTGTGAAAGTGGGCGAAATGTCTCACACAAAATAAATTTTAATAAGTCTTATAATTTTATGTAAGAGCTCGATCCTCACACGGATTGCACCAAAATGTTTACATCGGGACCTGCTCGTGTTATACTGCAGGTGTCCCGAGTGTAATTTTATGTTTGGAATTAATGTGTGGAAAAGGGGGGCTGAAAATGTGAGACACTTTATGCTCATGAACAACATAACATGCATATATTTCCTTAATCTACAATGTTAATCCCCTGGAGGGGCAATTATAGTTAGTATGTTAGGGTTTTAATTCGATTTCATTATTTATAGTAATATAAGAAAGTGGGTGGTCTCATGGCCTAAATAATACTATGCTTATCTGCTGAATGACGTTTTCGCCGACGCGGTGACGTCTTCTAGGCCGCTTTCTCGTCCAGGTGTGCTGTGGGCGAAATGGTGAAAATCATGTGTCTCGCCCGATGTCTGAAAAGACGTATTTCCTCTTCAAGGGCTGGCCAGCGTGTCCTGGA
>NW_027108103.1:112025-123312 GCF_000696795.3 Halyomorpha halys | reverse complement strand
TTTTGACATACAATTTTACATTGAAAAACAACTTTTCCAACTCAAATTTTGAAATATTTTATTATAAGCTATTTTAACACCAATAGATATTTTAAAAAAAAAAAAAAAAAAAAAAAAAAAAAAAAAAAAAAAAAACCCTCTGGGCCGCAGGATGAATGATGTCAATGAAAAACAGATCAGTCACTGCTTTTGATTAAGCAGCTGACTGGGCCTGGTTGTTGAGAGGGTGCAAGTTCGTCCCGTTCCGCTGATAAGGCAACAAGGCTTACAAGTACATCGATTTTTTTCTTACTTAATTATTGGTGCCATACTTGAACCTAATTTTATCAGACTACAAATCTTCAAACTTTAAATTAAAAAAAATATATAAAGATACATGATAGGTTTTTCACGATAAGGTTTTTCATCGAATGTTCCTGATATATAGCACTGTTTTGTGGTGATTTATCTGTTTTTTTGTTGCTTTTGTTTTGGTTTATTAAATTGAGATGTGCTATTTTTTGAATTAGTTACCTAAAAGTAAATTACTTATCGATGGCTTACTTTATAGAAGTGTTAAATTAATTTTCAATGAATTAAATTAATTAATTAATGAATAACTTATTCATGGTTTATACCTAAATCTGTTCAGTCAAAAAATTATCGGAAAAGTAGTAGTTTTTCTAGAAGTGATAATCTTCAATTATATTTTTTGATATTGTCAGAATCGTTTTCAAAATTTTGATCTAAATTCAATTTCTCGATTTGTTTGCTGTAGTCAACCATCCTCAAGTAATTTCGTAACGTTCTCCTTTGAAGTGAATATGAAATGCTCAATTCGTTTCATTCATTCGTTCGTTCATCGTTTCAAAGCACACATAAGTTGAGAGCAAGAATTTGCTTAAAGGATTAGAATAGTCAAATGAGGAGTATTTTATTCTCATCTTGGGGGAAACGTTTGACAGAAATAGCCGTATTTCCTCCCTAAATCAAATGAGATGATCCTAAACATCTTTCAGTAATTACACACTAAGAATCATTCCTAAAATTCCTTAATTTGCCTCGATTTCAAGCGAACTTACCTTAACTTTTATCAGTAAAAAATTAAGAATGATTGTATTTAGGCAGTTTTTAAAACAATGAAAGTAATAATTTTTGTAATTAATTGAAAAAAATAAATATTATTGTATTTTGTAACTATAGTCGATTCGTAAATTTAATAATGATAAAAATAAATGATGATAAGTGTATACATATTTTTTTAAACAGAAACAACCCGTTTTACTTTTACTAACCTATATATAATGTTACGGCTGGTTGTGTTTCAAAAGAAACCATGAATGGTAATTAAAATAAAAGAAATGTAGAGTCAAATTTTGTAATAATATACTTTGAATACTTAAACATAATAAAATAAGAACCTTTAAAATATAAAGGAAAATATATATGTATACATAAATAAAAAAGGAACATAATAGTTCTTGTTGAAAGTACCCGGTTGGTTTCAGACGTTGAACGCAAAAACAAGAATGTGCTTATTTGGGTGCAATTCACTCTTCAATAGTTAATAAAGATCGCAACTTGTTTTCTATTTATATACAAGCTTTAGCATTAAACATTTAGTTTAATAATTAAACGTACATTTATTATTATTTATGGAATATAAAGGTAAAGTTACATCTTATGAGTATTTTTGAGAAGTACATCATTTCATTAATTATTTACCTAACTCTTACTCTTTTTTTTTTGTTATTTGTGCTATATTATAATATGTATTCTCGCCATCTGTAATAAAATTATTGATTGAAAATCAAAAATGTTCCATAGAATTCAGCTAATTATAATAATTTCTTATTTATACGACATAACCCTATACAACAGTACGAAGTTGCTCATTCGTCTGTTTAACAAGCCAACATAATGTGTTTAAAACCAGAACAGATTTTTATGGTTTTTTTTAAGTAAATTAATCTCAATAAATTTTCTAATTTTGAATCTTCAACGCTAGTAAGCATTACTTCAACTTTTTATCTAGGATCTCCTAATTCAATTGTTTAAATAATTTATTTAGAACACAATCGAACAAATTCAGCGATAGGGGGCACCCTTTTTTCACCTCCCGTTCAATCTCGAAATAATCACCTTTTCTATTTAATGCTAGGGATGCCTTTTCATTCCTATGTAATTTAATATCATTAATTCTCGAAATTTTCCTTATATTGTATTTTTACATCCCTTCTTCTATTCAACTTCCAATTATCTCCAACTTGTTTAATAAGATTGCCAATGTTCAATGACATGTTTGTTCCGTTGGAAAAATTAATCGGATCCTCTTGCACGCCAGAGCGATCATCCTTTGTTCAAGTTAATAAAAGAAATCACAAAGCAGTTCTGAGTGGATCCTAGTCCCCATTGTTTCCTCTAGAGCATAAATCGTCAGGTAAACTAGGTAATCATTCTTAGCATATATCAGGTAGCATCAACCCTTAGTCATAGAATATGTGTTGACATATTGACGGTACCTATCTGCCTCAGAGACTTGTCGTTAAAAATCATAAAACTCTGTATAATCAATATGATTAGAATAAATTAATTATAATAATGATGACTTTATACTTAAAGTTATTGAGACAGTTACTGAAATTTAAATTGTAATCTTAATTGTCTAAAATTTAAGTTGTAATCATGAAACATTTAATGATTTAGTTTTAATCTGGAGATATTTTTCTACAACATTATTCAGTTTATAAAATTCTCATATATATATTTTTTTTTTATAATTCAATAGCATTTCGAATTTTATAGTGTAAACAAATTAAACTACAAATAAATAAATGAAACGTCAATCTCAAAATACATGTTAATTAAAAAAGAAATAAACAAGATAAAACAGATTACTTTTCAATAAAATAAAACAAAAAGCCTTTAGTTTTAGAAATAAAATGACAACGAATGCTTTTTTTATATACACATAAAAATATATGAAATGCACTATAGGCAAATAAATGTACTTATATATGTATATACATAAATATAACATATTGCCAGCCACTATGCCTAAGTCGATAACATTTAGAAAAAAATATGTTTATCAATTAATATCAAAATATATAAATTTTGTTAAATTTATTAAAAAATAGTGATCTACTTACAAACATTTATTGTACTATTCTACTTTATCTCTTTGATTATTTAACAATATTTTTATTTACACACCTTTCTACAACTCTTACTCTTCGAGAAATACTTAATACAGTTAAATAGGAGTAAAGCTGTTTTCCGCTGTAAAATTATAAAAAAGAAGATTTGATCTACGGTGAAATTACACTATCTTTGGAACATGTTAAGCAAAAATCCGAAAACACCATTTTTGAGTTGTCTGGAATAATTGATGTGGATAAAGGAGAAAAGGCGGGAAAGTACTCGGTGTGGTTTCATTCAGACATTTAACGCAAATACAAGAAAGAGTTTATTTGGGTTCAATTAAATAAAGATTCCAGCTTGTTTCCTATTTATATACTAGCTTTAACATTAAACATACTTTAATAATTAAACGTAAATTTATTAATATTAATTGAATATAAAGGTAAAGTTACATCGTATGAGTATTTATGAAAATTACATCATTTCATTAATTATTAATTTAACTCTAACTCTTTTTTTTTTTTTGATATTTGAACTATATTACAATATGTATTTTCGCCATCTGTAATAAAATTATTGATTTAAAAAAATTCTCTTATAATTATAGGTTTCATAGGATCAATAGACACCCTGATACACTCAAAAGAATTCAAAATAATAAAATTATTGATTTAAAATCCGAAATGTTAGATACAATTCAGCTAATAATAATAATTTCTTATGTATACGACATTACCCTATACAACAGTACGAAGTTGCTCATTCGTCTGTGCTAATATTGCTAATTAAGGACGAGCTTTACGGTCATTCTTATTACGTGTTTATTTTATTAATTATATCGACATAGCAGATTTCTTTTATGTTTTTTTTATAATTCATTCCATTTTTATGCATTTTTTATGTAAATTAATCTCAATAAATTTTCTAATTTTGAATCTTCAACGTAAGCATTACTCAGGGAGAATACAAATAGTGATGAATTACTAAAACTAATGTCTAACATCCGCAGTGGTTAATATAAATTAATTCAAAAAATTTAAAACAATCATTAGTTAAAGTCTTTCAGAGACAAAATATTAAACTTTTTTATTCTCCATATGTGGAATAATGAGGTGTAGATGGTTTACCGTAGATTAATATTTGGAGAAGATGGTCGGGGGTGCGACAGGAAAAAAAACATAAATAAACAAAAAAATTATTTTGTAAAACTCAAACAGTTTTAGCCAAATTTGAATCTTCAACGCTAGTAAACATTACTCATGGAAAATACAAATATTCATGAATTATTAAAACTAAGGTCTAACATTCGCTTGTGAGTTCAACAAAGGTTGTGTGCTCAAGCCCCGGTCCCACCCGGGTTTTATCCAAGCTTAAAATTATACAAAACTCACTTACTGCCTACCCCCCCTCTCCCGGGCATTTGTGAGGCCCGTTATCCAATGGATGGCCCTTAAAAAAATGATAAATGGAACAAACCCTACAAATGACGCAGAAGTCGGAGATGTTCACCGAAAGAAACACATAGTCCTATTTTATTGGATGATTTATATGATGGAAATTTTATATATTAATTATCAGATGATAATAGCCCGAATTTCAAGATTGTTATAATATTGTCAGAATCTTTTTTCAAAATTTATACCTAAATTTAATTCCTTGATTTGTTTTCTGTATTCACCCTTCCTCAAGTAATGGTGAACGTAACGTTCTCCTTTGAAGCGAATATGAAATGCTCCTGTTTCAAAACACACAGCAGTTGAGAGCAAGAATTTGCTTAAAGGATTAGAATAGTCAAATGAAGAGTATTTTATTCTCATCTTGGGGGAAACGTTTGACAGAAATAGCCGTATTTCCTTCCTAAGTTAAACGAGATGATCCTAAACATCTTTTAGTAATTACACACTAAGAAGGGAGATCACTAATCGACCGAGAAAATTAGGACTGGAGAGATGAAGCTCTAGGGTCACTGATTGGATTTACACTGATGAGAATCATTCCTAAAATTCCTCAATTTGCCTCGATTTCAAGCGTATTTGCCTTAATTTTTATCATTTAAAAATTATTAATGATTGTATTTAGGCAGTTTTTAAAACAATGAAAGCAATAATTTTTGAAAATAATACAAAAAAAAATTTGTATTTTATAACTATAGTCGATTGTAACAATAAATGATGATAAGTATATATATATTTTTAATAGAAACAACCCTTGTTACTTTTACTTACGTATATATAGTGTTACGGCGGGTTGTGGTTAAAAAGGAACCATGAATGGTGATTAAAATAAAATAAATGTAGAGTCGAATTGTGTAATAATATTCTTTGAATACTTAAACATAATAAAATAAGAACCTTTAAAATATAACATAAAAGATATATGTACGTATAATACCAATTATGTCATTTATTATTATATGGGCGACAGACCATGGAGATCTAAGTCCTCGCACAATGTATTAGGAAATAAGAATCCTACGACCTAATACATTGCGCGTTTCTTGACGTGTTTTTTTCGTGGGATGGGTTCATCACTCCCAGGCCTATTTTTTTGCAAGTGTCACCCGTTGTCTAAAGGTGAATCCACATGTTGGCCGCTCGGGACGGATCGGAGGCTCGTACAAATGCTCGGCAAACAAAGAGCGGGCCATCCACATGTCAGTGTTATTCAGAGAGGCAAGCATGGCGGGCGTACTAGTGGTTTCAGCCATTGCACTTGGATTGTATTATTTTTATTACAAAAAAAAGAAAATTAAAGGAAATTAAATATAAATAAATAAGAGTTAATATAAAACTTATTATAAAAAGTACCAACAAACACCTTTAACCTCCTAACAGCTCTCAGTTGCAACAAGACAAAGAACAATGGTGGAGATGCTACACGAGCGCTCTCACGAAACCCTTTGATCTGTGGCCAAAAAACCGACTCTCAACGGCTCGGCAACGAGCCTAGGCCAACCAAGCCAAGCCACCCATCCACATGCTCGCGTATGTCTGAGTTCGCCATGGCTCGGCCAACATGTAGAGGCCCCTTAACGGGTCTCACAATGCCCGGTGGAGGTTGTGAGAGAGTTTTGTATTATTTTAGGGTGGGACCGGGATTCGATCTGACAACCTTTGGGTTGGTAGACTGGCGCTTCTACCGCAGCTCACCAATTGTGTCATTGACGACATAAAATATAAATGTCTATCCCGTGGGGCCTTTTACGGTTAATTGTTTTCCTCGTGGAGGAGATAGTAAAACTCCGCCCGCCGTGAGTGAGGAGTGACGTAAGGATCAGAACATTGGGGTTCGCCAGACTGCCAGTAGCTATACTTACAAGATAAATAAAGGTCCCTGCGCTGGCGTACGTACACAATAATGATATTAGTGAGGTATTATTTGTGCCTCTGAAGAGTAAATAATAACAAGCCAACATAAAATGTTTAAAGCTAGAAAAGACTAGAAATATATTCATAGTACAGAACTAATTGTTAAAAATATGTTGGCCGCAACAAATATAGTAAGGGGAATAATTGCTATCATTCGACATGCTGAATTCGAGTGTTTCATGGAAATGCACGTTATTAGATCCATTAAGTATTGCAAAATGACCTTTTTTTTTTGTTGTATAATCTGAGAACAGCACTGCCGATCTCATTTACTACACTCTTCGTTCCGCCTCCCTGGTGTATAGAACAAGTTACATCTGTTGGATTCAACTCAAATATCGTGATTGTCATAACAATTTATGGTCCAAATATGTCACTTTTTACAAAAACCCAAAGCTATTAATATTAATGCAATGTAAAGGTAAAGTTACATCGTATCAGTATTTTTGAAAAATACATCATTTCATTAATTATTAATTTAACTCTAACTTTTTTTTTGTTCTTTGAACTATATTACAATATGTATTTTCGCCATCTGTAATAAAATTATTGATTTAAAATCCTAGATGTTCGATATAATTCAGCTAATAATAATAATTTCTTATATATACGACATAACCCTATACAACAGTAAGAAGTTGTTCATTCGTCAATGCTAATATTGCTAATTCAGCACGAGCTTTATGGTCATTCTTATTACGTGTTTATTTTATTAATTATATCGCCATAGCAGATTTCTATTATGTCTTTTTTACAATTCACTCCATTCTTTATGCATTTTTGATGTAAATTGATTTCAATAAATTTTCCTATTTTTGAATCTTCAACGCTAGTAAACAATACAAATATTAATGATTTATTAAAACTAATGTCTAATATTCGCAGAGCGTAATAATAAATTAATCCAGTCTATCACATTATTAAGGAAACAATGGTTTATTATGTACGCAATAATAGTTGCAAATAAGTTTTTAGTTAACAAAGAAAAAAAATCTATTGGAGAAGGAAAAGTTAAAGAGAATTTGAAATAAACATTTATTTAGTATGAATAAAAATTGAGGTGACGGTAGCAGCGTGGCAACGAGCCTTTCCAACAACCCTAAGGTTGTGAATTCAAGCCCCGGTCCCACCCGGCTTTTTTTCAAGCATCAAATTATACAAAACTCACTTACAGCCTACTCCCCCCCCCCCGGGCATTTGTGAGGCCCGTTAGCCAATGGATGGCACTCACAAAAAATATAAATGGAACAAACTCTACAAATGACGCAGAAGTCGGAGATGTTGGCCGAAAGAATCGCATAGTCCCTTGACGTCTTTTATGATAGTCAAGGAAAACTGGACATCACGCATTTATTCCCAAAATGGCTACAGTTTCTTTTGTGGATTCTCGCCGGGAAGAAGGAAGAAGCATAATCAAAATGTAGGGATTTTTCTTTTTAATATTACATTATAAAATGATTTTTAAAAAAATTAATGTGGTGTGTATAAATATGTTGTTTTTTAAAACTATTTAATATGTTAGGGGGGCTTTTTTGATTGGGAATTATATTTTATTTTAGTTTAGGGATGAGTTAATTTAAGTTCAAAATATTAAATATATTAAAGATGTTAAGAAGTTGAAAATTGTGCACTTGAATGATTATTACTTGCAATAGTCTAAAAATTTTGAATTATTATATTATTAAGATTTACTAACATAGACATTATTTATAAAAAATCGTGAATATTATAATATATTCTTATTTTAGAACGAATTCCGACTGGAGTAATTATAAAGCTGCTCTTTCTCTTGTTAGAATGAATTTTAAAATATAGTGGGGACTGGGAAATGAGAGGGGTGTGAGCCCAACTGTAGGCAATGTCACAGAAGCTGTCAAATGTTTGGCCACACTTTAAGCCCCTCTCCAAAGTCCCCCTCGAGTGGAAAAACATTTTTGCTGTTTTATCACGATTGAGCAGAAAATATTGAGCATAGGACATTGTTCACACTCAAACCTCAACAACTCCTTAATTGCCTGCATTTTTCCTTATCAATTCACTTCTAAGCTGTAAAGTTTATATAATTAAGGTTAGTAATAACGTCTATAATGCTAATTTGTTTGATATTGTATGCCTTTAATGTCTAAAACATTAAATAATTTATCTATTTTTGCTCTTTTCTGAACATTCCATTTTCATAATTGCTTTTTTCCGTCCCTTACATAAAAACATGCTAAAATGGAATTTTGGTTCAATTTAATAATTATTATATTAAAAAGCAAGGGTGATATAATTTACTTAATTTTGACTTAATGCTTTAATTATAAACTAATAGTAATGATATTGCCTACTATACGCTTATTTTTATTTTTCACTTTTTTCACACAATTTTGTATTGTACCTGTCGGGAATCAAGTCGCAAACATGAGAAAGGGGCGCCCTTTGTTATGGAATTGTATACTCGTAGTAGTACGAATTCCACACTTCGGTATTGATGAAAGGAATAAGTGAATAGTTTCGCCCGCTGTGGACTGGTAGAGCTATTTGACAATATCTTCATGTTATTGTGCAGGTTCACGACAAAACGGTTATCATTTCTGTTGTTGAATAGTATCATTCAATATATTGCGCTGCTAAGAGCTATATTTTTACTATTTATTTTTTATTATTACATCTTTTTTTTTTTAATTATTATTTTGAGAAATCCTTTATTCTGAAACGAGGTTTTTTTTTTCAAATACTATTAAATAAATTTCAATTTTACTTTATTTTATTTTTGTTCTCCCTTCTTTCCAAACAAAGTTACATTACATTTTTCTTTATCTATTCTTATCCTTTGTTTGTTCACTACCATATCCTCCCATTTCCCCTTCCTCCAATGATCCGTAGCATATACTCGATTCATCCCTCAAATTCAATTTAAATTAAACGAGATTATGTACAAATACAAGTATAGAAATAAATAAAAAATAAAATAGGGATGTGGTAGAACAGTTAAGAACTAATAAATAAAAAATATACAATTAAGTTTAAAGTAAGGAACAAATAAGTTAAAAGAAATAAATAAGTTAAAAATACAAATGAATAGGTTTAAAAAATCAATTAATAATGATATCAAATGTCATAATAGCTAATAAACAGCTATTATATGATATAAGATGCCTACGAATTCCAGAATAATATTTTTGACGGAGATCGCAATATCTCCAATGGTAACACCTAGGTTTTCCAAGAAGCTTCTTCTTCTATTTGGAATAGTCCCACGAGATCCAAACCAGAGGTCCTTCACGGTGAATTTTCTCTCTCTTCGAAGGTTTCTAGGAATTTTCCTTTTAGGAAAGGTGTGCATTTTTCGTAAATTTCCTTCTTTCCTCTTTTTACTTTTCTCTATATCTGTGACCGAGAAAATATAGAAAAAAATGTAAATGATAACAATAGTACTCACAAAAGAAAAAATTCAAAGGTGATGAGTGATGTATGAAAAGCTGGATGAAATAAATTAAAGGATATATGGAATATTCGGTTCATTGCATAAAATTTTGTTTGTTACATAGAATGGAGCCTTGTCTACTGTTTGTAGAACTTTAAACTATGAGGATTAGATGCACTTGATTTATTAAAATTTAGTTGTCCTCCACAATTTGAGTCCGTCGGTCCAAATTAGTTTAACTTGATCTTGCAGATTTTTTTTTTCAATTGAAAGGCAAAAGTTTATCTTCAGTGGTCTGTATAACTGATAAAAGCGGTTGAACTCTTGTCTTTTAAGTGTGGTATGTTTGTTCCGAGTTAGTTTCTTGTCTAGTATGGTTGATACCCACTAGATGGGTTGGTACCCATGATATGGAATTGGGTCTAAGAAATGAAGTATTTTAGAGTCAACAAGGATTTCCATCGGAAGGTAAAAGTAACAATTTTAATTTTTATTCATTAATTTTAATTCACCTAATCATTAACCACGACTCAGTCAGAGGAATATAACTATGTGGGTTAAAGTATGTGGGAGGAAAGGATGTCGGTAACGCCAGCAAATGTTGCCAGGAAGGCAGAGATATCATTTGTGAAGAGAATTGGGCCCAAAACTCTACCCTGAGGGACACCGACCTCAACTTAATAACATTGGAGAATTTTAGTCTGCAACTAAGACACTCCCTAGCTTTTTCCCAGGAGAAAATAAGAAGTATTACTGATTACCTACCTCATTTACATCAAATTCAGTGGATTTTCCAGGAATAGTGATAGTGGATTCTTCATTTACTTCTTTGTTTTCCTCTATTTCACCTATTAGAGTGTTCAATAAATTAATTATATCTATTAACACCATAAGGCAAAGCACTCTACCTCCTTCTGAACTTTCACTTCCATTTTTTTTTTTCAGTTCAATTTTTAATAAATAAGGAAATATTTAAAAGGCTTTTTTAAAGTGCATTTTGTTATTGTGTTGAGCACTAAATTTCCAAAAAGTGTCGAAAGATTAAACTTCTAACTATTTTAGAGGAGTTAAAAAAATAACTGCACTATTTCCATATAATTCAGTAGATGGTCCAAGATTAGTGCTAGTTGGTTCTTGATTTATCTTTTGATTCCCATTTTGCACTGTCAGAATCTTCAATTTTTTTTTTATGTCTGTTAACACTGCTCTCTACCCCTACCTCCTGAGCTTTTAACTTCTTTATCCACTTTCCTTTTATTTCAGCACTTCGTGATAAATGATGAATGGCTAAAACGGCTTCCTTTAAAGTTCTTTTTTGGTATTGAACTGAATACTTTCGGTTTAAAATTAGCCATTTTCAGAGAATTTTTTTTTAATTATTTTTTTT
>NW_027108103.1:110533-111845 GCF_000696795.3 Halyomorpha halys | reverse complement strand
AAAAAAAAAAAAAAACTTAGCCAATTTATTTCATACCAATTTGTATAAAGGGTTACAGAAATTCCGATCACTAAGATGTCAGGATTCCTTGCCAATGGGTATTAGAACATCGCTTAGCATGAATCATAAACCTAAGGCCTCAGACGGTTTATAAGAGTCTTTTTTAGGGCCATTGATCCCAGAAATGGAAAATTTTAGGAGAGTACGCTGTGACAATTGCTAAAAGGAAATGTAGAGTTTTAATTGTGATAGCAGCGGTATAAAGGAAATTACGAACTGGTAATAGCAATAAGTGAAGGGAGATGATTTGATGGATGATGACAGCTGTGGCGGCATATGCTCTACCGTAGAGGTGGTAAGTTCGAAAGACCAATCGAGTATGTTGAATTTGGATGTTGAAGTCGGATTTCTATTATTAGGGCTATGCCAATATTTTTGTCGTTTAGTAAAACTGCTATATCGTTAGTGTGATTTCGATCACCACTTGTGTTACAGGGCAGAATGGTCCTTACTAAATCCCTTGATTTTGTAGAAAATATTTAAGGATTTCTTGGTGGTGGAGCGAGGCTTGACAATGGAGATTTGTAAGAATGGTGAATAGCGGTGTAAAGAGGAATTAGAACACAGAGAGGTATGATGCAGTAGGCTGGTGATACCATTGAAATAGTTATAAGGAAGAATCTTGGAGATTTGTTATGACGTTGCCATTGTGTTTGCGGTAAGTTCTGAGATTGTATAGGCTATCTCAGAACCTACTAAGAAGTCTCCTAGCATTGGGGACGTTCGCGCATTCATAATTCTTGAGAGTTTCCTGAATAGTCTAGCAGGCCTTGATTTCTTTTCTAATCTAGGTTCTACCTGCATTCTTAATTTTAAATTAAACGTTTTCCCACCCTTTGTCTTTGTTTTGTTGTCACGTGCACACAGTGTCGGTACTCTTTTAGGCCTCCTCACTGGTCCCTGTTCTGTGGTTGTCACCACACATGACTCATCTATTGTCAATATAATAAAATTATTTCTTTGCATACTTATTATTTATTATATACATATATAATATGTTTCCTATTTCAAGACAATATTGTACTAATGCATTTTTTGTTATATTTCAGATTATCTATATGCTACAGTAGACTTTTTTTAAAAAAATTAGCTATTTTATCTTATTAGGCTTTTTAACCGCAGATATATTTTAAAACTTTGAGATATGATTTACATATATTTATTTAATGCTAAAATTTTAAATAGATTTGATTTATACTGATACATTATTTTCCTTCAGACTTCTAAATTTATCAATTAATGGATCATAAAA
>NW_027108103.1:101921-110228 GCF_000696795.3 Halyomorpha halys | reverse complement strand
ACGTTCCGACCGGTAATTTCTCCATTCTGTAAAAACGCCAACAGACACATAATTACATAAGGAAACTTTTAATTACAATTATATGATTAGTTGTTTCACTTGTTAAAAATTAATAAATACAAAGTTTTCGAAAATGTTAATTTCATTGAGTTGATTTTGTGACTAAATGATTTCTATTTCTTAAAAATTGTAGCTGGAATTATTATTAACTAAGTTTTTAATTTTTGACGCGCCAGTGGTGCAGTTAAATTTTTTTTATTAAACAAAATTTAGTTTATTTTGAAATGATTTTATTTAAAATGCTAGTGTATTGCACCTATCTAAGTCCAAATTTTTTTTTGTGATAAATTTCAATGTTACAGCCCCTTCCGCATAAATCGAGAACTCTGTCTGGGAAAGTATCAGAATAAATACGAAAATTTAAATCAAATGTACTTATTGAAAAATTTTAGATGTAAGAGGCTATACGAAAAGAACATAAGAGGTAATAGACTTATTATTTCAGAGGATCAGTTTTGGTAGATTACAGAACATAGTTCAACTTCAAAACCTAAATATATTGAAAAATAGGTTTGGGGCCACAGCCTGATTGTCCTATGGATGCCCATACACTATGCCCAGAATAAGCTAGGTTCTACGGATAATTAATTTGGGTTTTTAAATATTGTGTTTTTTGAGGGTGAAAATAGATAAAAGAGAAATAGAAATAGAAAGATTTATATATTCCTGAAAATAGATGAAACATTGAAGTTATGAAGTAATAGGTGAAAGAGAGGGAGAGAAAAAAAAGGAAAATATGAACATGCACTATCACACAGTTGAAAAAAAAGTTTTTCTTTATTTATTGATATTTACAACTGTATAAAAAATACAACAAGTAAATTTGATCATAATGACATAATGATATGATACAGGATGTAGAAAAACTACCCAGTAGTAGAACTCTAAAAACAGTTTACAATATAAGGTCACGAGGCCATCTTCTTTTCAGACACCTCGGAGGATTGCCAGGAATGGAAGAGGAAGCAAGGTTAGAAACTAGTGGGTTTGGGAGTTTGAAAAAAATAAACAATAAAATTACACAATTTTTAATATAAAAATAAATAATAAAGATGATATAAAATAGAAGAAAATATAAAAGACAAAATGCTTGATAAAACTGAAAAAAACAAAAACAGAAAATATTTTAAAATAACAAGAGAAAAATTTAATAAGAAAATGAAGGAATAAAATTAACCTACAGAGCTCTTGTTAAAACGTTGTTAATATAATTAACTGTATGTATATAATTAGTAATATGTCTATTGGTTTTAATTAACATTTATACTGGTTAATTACTATTGATATTATAATGTGTGCTATAGAAACAGAAATATATATATATAATGAAAAGGTGAGAATGTATTGATATGAAAAAACTTGGTAAAATTGAAGAGAGATAGTATAGATAGGGGTGAAACAGATGATAGTTAGATAGACTGAATATAGATGACAAATTGGTGAAGAAAGGAGAAAATAAATTGTAAACTGCACACACTCTAACTAGGTAAGATAAACACTGTTATCTCTAATCCAAGGAGGTTACCACGGGAGTAGATAGGAATTACCTCTGCAAACAACAATTTACTTAAAGATTCTTACACTATTAAAATATATTTACAGCGCACACGATTTAAGGTAGTGAGGAGTAAAATGGATGGGAAAATATAAGTAGTTAAGGGGAATTTGGAATTTACTAAATTAAGGTAATGGAACAAAAAATGGCCTGAACAAATAGTGCAATGTAAAACTGGGAAGTTTATCTAATTTCAAAATTATTTTTAAAACCATACTTTTATTAGACCCAAATCAATACAAAAAATCTTATAAAATAAATATACTTTTGAAAAAATAAATAACATAATGATAATAAAACTGCTCAAATAATGAGGTATTTATTACTAATGATGAGTAAATAGGTTACCATTGATATTGAACGTACCCGACTAATAAATAAATTTTTACTTATTTGTGTTCTTTACTCATCGCACCCATAACATAGGAAAAAAGAAAAGAAAAATTCCAATAGCTTACTAGCCAAATAGAAAATTTATAACTAATCAACTATGCTCCCTTAAATATAAAAAAATTAGTAATAATATATAAAAAAAGTAATTGTTGATTAAAATAAAATAACATCATTGTGAAATAGCGAGATCATCGCTATAGCGTTTAAAAACGTCGTTATATTAATATCCGATTTTCCATCTCTATACGCAACCCAAACGTACGCGACTGGAGTGTATAAAGGTCTAATTACAAGTACAGTAATGAGTGATATAATTGCTTTTATACGATTGGAGAAATGAATAGTAAAATAATACTTAAAAGAGGCATTACAAATGTCATACAATTAAAAAAAGGGAAGAGTGAGGAAGTAAATGAGGTGTATGGTGCTATAACGAATCCGGAAGATAGATAAAAATAGTTAATAGTTTTTCTGCTATATATCTTCCTTTTAATCCTTCCACTTCTACTACGGAACAGTGTGATATAGAGCGCGATCCATAATCCTCGGATCTGTACCAGCTGGCTGCGCCTAGTCCAGTCAATTCCTCTTTTGTCTAATGGTTCTTTGACTGCACCATCCCAATTATTTCTCGGCGTCCTTCTTGTTTTTTTCTTCATTCGGCTCTCCTTACATACATTATATCCGCTATTCCTTCCTCCTGCATTCTTTTTACTTGGTTATACCAAGCTTACTTCTTATTGTAGTATTCCTAACTTTGTCCCTTCGTGGTTTCCCCTCTATCCTCCTCAGATACCCCATTTCCATTGGTTAGATTTGGCTTTTATGTCTTGAGGTAGTAGTACAGGACTCGCATAGGTCAGTAAGGGGATAAACCTAGTTTTATGTACTACTTCTTTGACCTTCTTCGTAACATATTTCCTTACCAGGAATAACTGATTCCTAATATACTTACCGCATATTATGTGCACCGTATTCATATGCGCCATCACCCCATTTTAAAAAAAATAGTTCAGCTCACCTGTCTCACCAATGAACCTTTGTAGTTCTGAAATTGCCTTCCGAAGATCGTGAGGAGTTACCGTTCTGATTTTTATTAACGCAAGCATAATAGCAAGTGCTTGTGCCAACGTGGTTTCTGATAACGCTGCGAATTCTTCTTGGCTTACAGGCGCCGGTGGGGCTGGGTATCTATCTATCAATTTGATAGAATGTTCAAAACTGCAAGGCACACTATGCAATTTCCGGTCATTATCGCAGTTAATGAATAAAGAATAAATTAAAAAAATGAGAGAGTATAGGCTATGGGTAAAAAAAAAAAAAAAATAGAACAGAAGAAAAGAAAAGGGGAAGAAATGTTATATTCTTTTAGCTGTTGGACGTTCCAGATTTCGGCACCAATTAAGTCTGTTCTGTATCAGCAAGATACTAAAAAAAAGGGGCTTTTGATACAAAACTTTAATGTAGCAGCACCTTGATCTACTCGATCAGCTGATTTCACCTAATAGCTGATAATCGCACTAAGGTCTTTAAGCTATAAATCAAATTTAAAGAGTTAGGTTCGTCTAGAAATATCATTTTTGTATGATTCTAATGATGAATTTTAGGTCTGTTTTTTCTACAGTAATTAATACACTTAATAGGCCTACCAGACTCGATTCTCATAATTTTTCAGGAATTTTCAATCTTTGCACTACTGATATATTTAGTCCAATCCTAGAATTATACATATTTCGATTATTGGTCCATACATTATGCTATTGTTCATTGTCTTTTGGTGGAGTAAAATCGGATAATGGTTTTGTTATTTTTATGGTGTAAGGACCTGATAGCATGTAAAATTTAATACAAACTACTTATCTGTGTGATCTATTTGTGATATTTATATAGGCTTTGTGTTATCACTAATTTGATAATCATTTTTATAAATCTTGTGAATAAACTGAAGAATCAATAACAACAATGCACCCTTATACATCTTGGTCCCCCCTAATTAAGTGTATTTTAGGTCTAAATCCCCCCAGGGACTTAGAAGTAGGGGGTCGGAATCCCAATTCGTGATCTTTACATTACGACACACATGCTCAAACCGCTCGCATACCAAAGCCCCCTTAAGATCAATAAACGGCAGAATTTTTTTTTTTTTTTAGTAAAAAAGAATATTAACGTTCAGAGGTGTATATTTGGACAAATAAAATCATAAGTATAGTATTTTTAAAATAGTTAACACAACGCATTTATTTCGTAAATCATTGTCGATTAATTTGTGGGATAGGAAATAAAAAAAAACACGAATGATAGTAACAAATCGCTTCTCGGCCTATTGGCTAAGACCAAAGTGTAGTTCCCGATCAGTAACGTCAGTGTTGAAGAAGGGGATACACTTCTGTTATTTACGCGCGAGGAAGGACAAAGGATTGCCTCCCCCCAGCCCCTGGTGATTAAATATTTGTATATTTAAGTATTTGGGATTATTGTGAGCCCAGAATTGGACCGTGTACCCTTGCATAACAACAGGCGGTGTTACTGCCTCTGGTATTATGGACGTAAAGTACGTATTATAGGATAGAGGGTGGCCATGTTGTTGTGGGACACCCTTTGACCAGGCTTGCCAGTGGACAGTATTACACCAAGTGCCCTGTGCCCGGCTGTGGTAAGGAGTACACGAGCAGCGCTTGGACAGCGGGCTAACAATCAGTTATGCGCCACGTCTCCGCAGGGCATCGCATCACTGGCATTAGGCCCCGTCATTATTGCCAGTTGTGCATCTCATATATAATAGAAAAACCCAAAATTACTGCCTGTCGCTGAAGAAGAAAGCCCAGACCGAGAAATTGCTTGACATTGGGGGAGTTGCTGAAAACAATAATCATTTAGAGGAAGTAGCAATCCCTGATGTGGTTGCAAGTTCACCGGTCCCAATGAGCATGGATGAAGAGGGCAGGCCGGTGCGACCTGAAGAGGCACGGAACGTGGTGCCAGTTGGTGATGGAAATGGTGACCCTGGCGCGGCCAACAATGGGACGTCCTCAAGAAGAGGAGATCCTGCAGAAGCAGAGGAGGAAGTCCTGTTGAAAAAATACAAAACAGAATTAGGGGAGGTGCATCTGAGAGGCGTTGACGAGGAGTCATGGGTAGCTTTCGGAGGGGGGGGAGGGGGATCCTCGAAAATGTGATAGAATGGGTCCGTATAATTTGTAAGATCCGGCCGACGGAGAGGAGAAGAGGGCCGTGTAGACGGACCATAGATCCCTCCGATCCCCGCGCCATCCAAAATATATACAGAGTAAACAGAAGAAAAGCGATAAGGATGGTGACGGGGGAGCTGCCCACACTATGCAACCTCTCTTTGGAAGACTTGTACGCGCGCCTGGAGGGAGAGGAGGTGGGGGACTTCGACCCAGAATCAATGTAGGGGTCGAGAGGGCCAATGAGGCGGTCGTAATGACTGGTATCACATCCGAGGAGGTTCGAGAATTCGGCCCCCGGTGAGGATGGAATAGACTATAGGTCCTGGAGGAAAGTCCCTAATGAAAACTCCTAGCATCAATATTTAATATTTGTCTGGGGCACCGAAGGGTCCCGAAGAACTGGAAGGAGTCCAGTACCATATTCCTCCCCAAGCTTAAGTCTCCCGCCGGCGTGAAGGACTGGAGACCCAGAGCCCTCACCAGGACGATATATAAGATTTATGCCAGGATTCCGGCCGATAGGGTTGCGTCCTGGTGTAGGGCTCAGGAGGTCCTCTCTCCCTGCCATAAAGGGTTCACGGCTCATGACGGAGTATTTGAGCACAACTATGTGCTCCGCCAAAGAATGGTGGCTGCCAGGAAGAAGAAAGATGAGCTCTGTGCCACGTGGCTAGATGCGTTCGGGACTATCCTACACGCTTGTATCGCCGAAACACTGCAGACAAGAGGGGTGGGGAATGCGCTGGTGGATATAGTGAGAGACCGCTACACAAACTCATACACCAGCGTAAGCTCGTCCTCTGGAGAGTCGGATCCCATCAGGATGAGAAGAGGAATCAAGTAGGGCTGCCCACTGAGCGGTCTGTTATTCATCCTGGGGATCGACCACATCATAAGGAAGATTAACTCCGGTGAACAGCATACGGTACTGGCCTACGCGGACGACATCGCCCTACTCTCCCCAACTCCTGAGGTCCTCCAGAGATTGATCAACGAGGTGGCTGAGGCCCTTAGCAGGATCGGGCTGAGGATAAACCTCACCAAATGTAAAACTATGCACGTATCCGGAAAGACACCGGTGGGGATCCGAGCGACCCGGTTTAAGATAGCGGGGAGGGAGATGGATATGCTAAAGGAGGGTGAGGTGCAGAGCTTCCTCGTCAACCTAGTTGGATTCCTGGTCTCGAAGCTGGCCCCATGGCAGAAGATAGGTTGCCTGAGGACCTTCGTCTACCCATCCTTAAATTTCCAAATTGAGAAATGGCCACTACTTTAAGGGGGACTGGTGAAGGGTGGATGAGATGGTCAGGGCTGATATATAGAGGAGTGCTCGACCTGCCGTCGGAGGCATCAAATAAATATCTATATGGAGCCAGGCCTGAGGGGCTATATGGCATCCCTATCGCTGCGGAAGAGAGCGATCTGGCACTAATCGATGAGATTGATTCAAATGATGAGAAGCTCCGTCGAATGGCTGATGAGGACCTAATGGAATCAGCGTCCTCGCGCACGAAACCTGGTCACCAAACCGATCCACAATCCTTTCTTTCCAGGTTGGTGACGGAGGATATGCGCGAGAGGTCCAGCAAGGTGTCAGATGGCTGGACGAAAGGAAGGATAGCCTCCCAGCGGATGGGCGTGAAATGGAACTTACAGGAAGACGCACCATCAGTCGTGTATGGGGATGTCTCAATTAGGGCCCACGAGAGGCAGAGAATATTAATGAGAATGAAAAGAAGCAGATGGAGAGGGGAGAGACCTTGAGGCAAACAACCGTGCAAAGAAGAGTGCCGGACTGCCTGGTGAACTCCCCGGACTCAAGTCACATTCTCCAGACCGGCGAATTAATGTCCTTCGCCGACTGGCGGTTCAACCACAAGGCGAGACTCCAGCCCCTGAATGGGCATCGGAGGTATGGGGGAGACCAGGATAAGAGCTGCAGGCGATGCGCGTTTGCAAATGAGTGCCTAGGACGTGTAATTGGGCAGTCCAACGTGCATGCGGTTCTTCGCCAGAAGAGACATGATGTCATCGTAGACTGGATTGAGGCTATGGCGAGGAACCGAGGATACGGAGTCGTCGGAAAGAATCAAGCAGTTGACGGCTCCGGCCTGCGACGCGATCTTGTGGTGTCGAAGGTTGACAAAGCCTTGATCATTGATGTAACCTTCGAGAACCGCAGAGAGGCATTTGAGTCGGCAAGGGCCAGGAAAGACGGCAAATACGCCGCCCTGAAGACCTCCCTACGTTCCAGGTAGAGGGAGGTGAAGATAGCCCCAATATTCGTGGGCGCCCTGGGAAAGTGGGACCCCAACAATGACAAGTTCCTTCGGGGGATAACCACTGGGGCGTTTCTGAAGAAGATGAAGAGGCTGGTGACATGCGAGACCATTGCCTGGTCCAGGTGCATATATATGGGACATTTGTCCGGCCGGATACAAAGACCCTACAGATGGTACCGGCCCGAGGTGGACCGGGCGGAGGGGATGGTCGCAGCAGCCGAAACACGGCTGTTGGGTGATGAGGAGATGGGGCGAGAAAAAAAAAGGTATCTTAAGAAGATGAGGCTGGTGGAGGATTCCACCTGCCGTCTATTTATGGAAGATGAAGAAAAGGCACAGCACTTTCTGTGTGAATGTGAAGCCTTGCATTCAGAAGATTACAGTATCTGGGGCAGGACAGAATGAAACCTGAAGACATTTCTAGAATAAACCAAAAAGAATTATTGAACTTCATAAGAAGCATAGGATTCATATGGGATATCTAGTGGAAAGAGGGGTAACTCATAAAAGATCCAATCCAAGGGATTCCCGACCCTCAGTGTAATAATAATAATAATAATATTAATAACAAATGGAAACAAGAAGTAACAAATGACTTAATTGCTTAGAATAAAAAAGTAGGTTAGAACGTGCTTTAAAAAAAACCGTGCCCGTGTAGGCCTCGGCGCTTCGCGCCGAGGCGACATATTTCCGTGACAACGTATACTCTATGCTAATATTACATAAATATAAATTAAAATCAATCCAATGTTATATATTTGAAATAATAAACCAGTTCACATATTGAATTCAGATATTCATTTTTGCTTGGTTATACAAAATATTT
>NW_027108103.1:99485-101216 GCF_000696795.3 Halyomorpha halys | reverse complement strand
GCAAAATGATTTATAAGACGTTGTCACGTCAAAAGATCGAAAATAACAATCAGTTTTTCCTATAAATAAAATACTTATAACATATTTTTCTAATTGAATACAATTTTTTAAAAATTAATATGCCTTAGATGAATAGTCTAATAAGCCGTTCTAATGCCGGCTGTAAGTTCCTACCGTATTGGCTGCCACATTGTTTTGTCCATTAGAAACAAAAGGAGCTTAGAGTGTCCTTGGCTTGTTCGCTATGGCTATATTCAAGGATATATATGGATTCAATGAACGCAATTGATATTTTGTTATGAATTATTGTATTTAGTCAAAATTAAACATTTACGTATATTTCATTTTTAAGGTTTGGTAACGTAAATTAAACCAATATATGAGATAAGAACAGAAAATGGAATCCCTACTGTTTGCCAGACCGATTGGCATATCAAAGTGTGTATAGGTGAAAATTTCAAATTTTCAATTTCATTAAAAAATGGTATTTATAAGTTTGAGGCAACCCTAAAACATATATGATTTGCCTTTTCCTAAAAAAACATTTTGTTGACCTCCTTTACCCCAAATCCAATTTTTTTTTAAAGATAATATCGTTTAATGGAATCCGTTATATGGCTTGTCTTATTGTTTGGAATAAGATGAATAGATTGGTGTACTGTGAATAGCAGTAAAAAAAAAGTTTAAAAGATTTTTTTTAAACATCTTTCGAAGCATTAATATTAATTTAATGATTCCAGTCTTATGATAAGGTTTACTATTTATCATGGAGAATTGTAAGACTCAATCAGAAAAATCCAGGGTAAGATTTGGATTAATCCTTCTCTACTAAGGATTCAAGAAACTCTTAGATTCGTTTCAACACATCTTCTTTGTTGATTAATATTCTTTATATGCTGGAGAACACAAGAGATGCATTTGTAAAAATAATCATACAAGAATAGTGATTTAATAATATGAACCTTGGTGAGCTTGTTAATGAGCCTTGGTGGCTCCCAAACCCACACGACTGAATCAAGGCTATAGTGAAAAAGAAAATAATTATCTGCCACAGCTGGACTCGAACTCGGATCCTTGGTGGAATTAGTAGCATAGTCCTATTGAGCTACTCTCTTCCATACTTGTCCATATTTTTTTACTACATGTAGACAACTTAACTAAAGGACTTCATCTCATGGCTTGAATGGATGAGACTCCATGCCGAGTATAATATGATTATACTGTTATTATTTTGATATCTGACTAATGTTGAAATCGCTATACAAGGAGGCGAAGATTAGGTTCAGTTCAACCACCAGATTTTTCCCCAATTAAGGGTTCCCACATTATGAGACTGGATAGACCTCAAGAGGGCTCCAGAATCTGTAGGGGTGTTTCATGGTTCTAGTGTAACATAAAATAATTATCTGATGAGCCAAATTCGAACTCGGGCCCTTAGAGTTGGTAGTACAGTGCCTTACCAATATGCCACCGCGGACTCCTAACAGTTATTTAGGACTCAAAAAATTTAAATTAATTATTATAAATAATTTTGAGTAATTATATAGGCATCCCATAGAGAAAAATGCATATACCACGACGGAGCGTAAAAGTTATTTGAACTGATTTCTCAATGTTTATCCCTAATTTCCATTTGATACACCATTCATGGATGTGAGCTAGGTGTATTTGTAATCGTTCTGAGGCTTGCGCTGGGCCGCTATGCTTGGCTAATCTAGGTTCTACCTGCAT
>NW_027108103.1:96325-96748 GCF_000696795.3 Halyomorpha halys | reverse complement strand
CACTTTCTGTGTGAATGTGAAGCCTTGCATTCAGAAGATTACAGTATCTGGGACAGGACAGAATGAAACCTGAAGACATTTCTAGAATAAATCCAAAAGAATTATTGAACTTCATAAGAAGCATAGGATTCATATGGATATTCACATATCTATTGGAAAGAGGGGTAACTCACAAAAAATCCAATTGGGTCGAAGTGAGGAAGGGATTCCCGACCCTCAGTGTAATAATAATAACAAATGACTTAATTGTTTACAATAAAAAAGTAGGTTAGAACGTGCTTTAAAAAGATCGAAAATAACAATCAGTTTTTCCCATAAATAAAAAACGTATAACATACTTTTCTAATTGAATACAATTTTTTAAAAATTAATATGCCTTAGATGAATAGTCTAATAAGCCGTTCTAATGCCGGCTGTAAGTTC
>NW_027108103.1:80509-96235 GCF_000696795.3 Halyomorpha halys | reverse complement strand
CCTTGGCTTGTTCAAACATGATTTCTTCATCTCCATTTAATAAATCCAGATTTGTCTGTCTAGTTTCAGCTTTCATCCAGTTAAAGCTTATATTATTTTATTTATTTACTACCTAACTCGGCAATGTTTCGCTGTGGCTATATTCAAGGATATATATGGATTCAATAAACGCAATTGATATTTTGTTATAAATTATTGTATATATAAAATTTCAAATTTTCAATTTCATTAAGAAATGGTATTTATAAGTTTGAGGCAACCCTAAAACATATATGATTTGCCTTTTCCTAAAAAAACATTTTGTTGACCTCCTTTACCCCAAATCCATTTTTTTTAAAGATATCGTTTAATGGAATCCGTTATATGGCTTGTCTTATTGTTTGGAATAAGATGAATAGATTGGTGTACAATAGCAGTAAAAAAAAAGTTTGAAAGATTTTTTTTTAACATCTTTCGAAGCATTAATATTAATTTAATGATTCCAGTCTTATGATAAGGTTTACTATTTATCATGGAGAATTGTAAGATTCAATAAGAAAAATCTAGGGTAAGATTTGGATTAATCCTTGTCTGCTAAGGATTCAAGAAACTCTTAGATTCGTTTCAATACATCTTCTTTGTTGATTAATGTTCTTTATATGCTGGAGAACACAAGAGATGCATTTGTAAAAATAACCATACAATAATAGTTATTTAATAATATGAACCTTGGTGAGCTTGTTAATGAGCCTTGGTGGCTCCCAAACCCACACGACTGAATCAAGGTTACAGTGAAAAAGAAAATAATTATCTGCCACAGCTGGACTCGAACTCGGATCCTTGGTGGAATTAGTAGCATAGTGCTATTGAGCTACTCACTTCCATACTTGTCCATATGTTTTTACCATACTTATGTAGACAACTTAACTAAAGGACTTCATCTCATGGCTTGAATGGATGAGACTCCATGCCGAGTACAAAATGATTACGATATTAGAATTTTCGAATTAGTAATACTAATTTTAAGTAAATTCATATAAAATATAAGCGTTTTATAATAACCATTATTAATTAATGTTAATTAAAAATTAATAGGAATCGTCTAATCCAGACAAAAGTGTAGCGGGAATTGGGGTTGAAAATGAACTTCCAAAACTAATCAGTATCAAATAAATACAATTATTAATAAATATTATTATATTTAAAGATTAGATGTATGAACTCAATAGACAAATAGTAGCATAAATATAATGTATATTTCCATCAATAGACGAAAAATAATATAACTTTTTGAATAATAGACAAGAATAATTGAAATAAAATACTTCTTAAAACCCACTATTTACAAACAAAAAATAAAAAATGAACTAACAAAAAAATAAGAAGTTACATAATATGCAGCAAATAATAAATATATGCAAATTGATTTTTAGAAATTAAAATCAATTAATACTGTTAATATTTTATTCATTATATTGAATTCTGCACATATAAGTTTCAGTTTAATTTAAAGAAAAAAAAAGTTTTTTTTTTTACAGTCTTGAAATTAGGGTACCTTAATGTCGCCAGGCTCAAATCATTGAGTAAGTTCTTTTGATTTTATCTTCGAAATGTAGTTACAGATCCACCGCAAATCCGTAGATTGCGATATCCAACTGTGGGCTGAGCATTAAATATAGTTACCATAAAAAGGCGATCAACCCCACGCCAACTCTCTGTGTACTGCTACCAGTGACAGTAAGGATTATCTGAGGGGGACTTAGTCCAAGTTACTAGCCTTAAGCCGTAATGCACTTATTGTATATGGGGTTAATTCTAATACAACAAATAGACAGTATCAGTATATATAAATAAGCTTCGATTGTTTACATTTACAACAATATGCAAACACAGCTATGGTAGAACAAGGCCTGTATACAACCTTAATCCTAACTCCCCATGTAAATAATCTCTGATAATGTATATAGGAGCATTACAGGAGAATAAGGGCAGTATGATTCTAGTAAGCGTGCGTTATTATTCTGATCCCTTTTTCCCTTTTTGTAAGTCTTTTAGTCTATGTGCTCGTAAGTTATATACCCCATAACATTCTTGGAAGCACATTGTCTTGTACCTAGGTCGATTTTAACACGGTTGGCCGCGCGTGTGACTTTTTCTCACATTTCTTATTTAGAGCTCTTGAACGCATTATTTGAAATATAAAATATTGATTTAGATAAGGTTTACTGAAGCATAAAAAAAAAGCTATCTTGATACAAGAGCAATAATAGTTTTAAAAAATAACAAACAGAATTATAAAATGGTAATAAACATAAAATAATAGTTTGAGACAGATAAAGTTATAAAAAGAATCAAAATACAGATATATTATATTATAAGAACATAACACTAATCTTAAAAATGTTCAGTCTGAAGTGAACTAGAGAGTCCAGGAAGGTCGAAACCACGGTCTGTATCCGTGCCAGTTGCCAGACCCGAAAAACGATTAACGTGAGAGAAATTCTAATGCAGCAACCAATACCGGGTTAAAAGTCTGGTAAACGCCCCTACCAGACTAATAAGGCATATTGGAAGTATATTGGAAGAGGAATTACTTCATTAAATTAATTCATTCACTTGGAGAATACACGAAGTTCTTCATTGTGGGAGCAGACAGTGACGGGTCAAAACAAATCACTATGGCTTTGAAAGGCTCTTATTTAGTTTTAATGGGTAAAATACTGTAATGTGAGAGGCTATTAGAGGCTGCATTGGACGAAATCTAGCATTAGACAAACTTTTGCCTCGTATCAAAAGAAATTTAGGGCTCATGTTCACCAGAACTGAGATACCTGAAGTCCGGGAAAAGTTATAGCAGAATAAAGTTAGAGCACTGGCCAGAGCTGTTCTTATTCCAGGGCGAAAAACCTGTTCAAGCCCTGAAAAAACTGAATGCCTCTCTCCATTCCTACCAAAAGTTCTAAATGAACGATAGAAATTATTAATGACATACATGTTTTAAAAGGTGATAATGCTGGTGCCTCAGAAGCAATTTTGTTGAACTTGCTGAATACTTATCTGTTTCCTTATGGTTTACTAGTGAAAATAGTTCACTCAAGCATGATATATGAGTCCATGAACTACGATAACAAACATGAAGATTTGCGCGTCAAGTTTCTGGACGGAATTGCTAGATTAGCTTCTGTCTGTCTTGAAATCAGCTACCCAACAATAGATTCTGCTCCTCATAGCATTGCTAAGGTTTTAAGAAAACGTTTTGCCGATGGCACAGTAACTGATGTTGGGTACAAAGAGATCAGGAAAATCAATTAATTTAAGGACCCATCAAATTTTGTTACCGCTGTTGCTCCAATATAAGCCTTAGATATAACCTAAAAGAAAAATAACCTAAAGATTTAGCTAGAATAATGACTAGTACAATAAATGACTTTGACTTATTTATCTGATATCGTTTTATCTTTTAAAACTGTTAATTCGAAAAATATTATGTGTTAAAAGCAGTTAACCTGACATTTGGCTAACGTTTCTCAAATTGAAAAATAAAACACAAGTGTTAATTTCTTCAGACATAATTAATGCATTTTTTTTTCACTTTAAAAAATCATTCAGCTAATGGTGATATTCTTAAAGGGCAGATTTAGTGGATTTTCGTGTTCTGTCTCTTGTCTGCGTTTATTTGTATTTTCCATCTTCAATTTTACAACTACTTAAAAATAATTGAAAATAACATATACCAAATATCGGATAATAAATAAACAACCACTTTCTGATCGTATGACACGTACCTCAGCGATTCATAACCACATAGAATCCCTAGAGTCAGACGTGAACATTTTACGTTACAGTAATCGAACGGTTTTCATGTCACTACCCAAGCAGCATAGATTGCGTTCGACCCAATTAGTGTGTATTCATGTTGTACCTCCCTTTCCTTAACCAAGTCAATTTTTTTGTTTATTTGATTAACTTCCTAAAATATTGAAATGAACATTCCTTTTAATTATTTGTTGAAAGTACTTTATCATTTTTAGACTACTCACTTAATTTAATTATTAATTTAATTATTTAGTTTAACTATTCTCCTAAATCATATTATTCATTGCTTCTGATAAAATGGATGTTTTGATGGAGTTTCATATATATTCTAATATTTTTTTTTATGTTCAATATTATTTTTTGTCGATCTAATTTCATCTGATAATGAAATATAAACAAGGGAAGCGGATTGGGCTAGCAAAAACTATCAGACTTTATAGATGAGAGTATGGACACTGTTTTCAGACGAGGATGAAAATGGAACTGGATTGAGTTCAATAGTTATATTTTTTTTTATAAAGATATTTTGTATATTACTGACAATCTTAAATGTTACTTCTTTGGGAATTGTTTTAAAAAAATATATATATTTTGTTTTTTTATTCCAAAGTTTTTATTTCATAAATATAAAATGTACAGTAATTACTATATTGCTATGGTGTACACCCTTATACAATATATTTTTCTTACTACTTACCACACAACAAATGATTTACATTTGGGTAAAAAAAAATATTAAAAGAAAAAACCCAAAACGGTATTGAAATAAAATAAAATACATACCATTGATGAATTTTACAGTAATATATGCTTAGTTTTCGTATGTTTATATCTAAGGATTGTTGAGTTTTATAATTTCCTATTTCTTTTATTAATAGGTTTAAAGAGTTAAGGAGAATTATTAAAATATAGAAACATTTTATGTATTATTTTCTTTTTGTTTAGTTTATATTTAAGAGTGAATGATTCGCTGCCAGATGTAACTCCAAATTATTTAACTTAGTTGGCAAAAAGGATAGGATTATCATTCAAAACTATGTTTAATGGAATATAGGGGTTTTGCGAAAATGGCTTCTGTCTTTTAAATATTTTGATGAAGCTTTCATCTTTTAAGATATTAAGATGTTCTTTTTAAGGCTTCTTTGAATCCATTAGTTATTGTATCAATTAGATAATATGAGGAGAATAATACTGTATCATCGGCAAAGAGGGTTATATTAAAATTTTTGAATTTCGGATAATTATTAATGAATAAATTAAATAATATTGGACTTATACAGGATCCTTGCGGACCGGTAATGGCATGATTTATGAGGGAAGTTGTATTATTGACTAAATATAGGATCTATTGGATAAACATGATTAGAATTTGTTTTACTTCGTGGGGAAAGTTGTATATAGGTTAACATTTGGAGGTACTGGCTATATTAATAGTTTCAGGGCAAATATAAGTAACTTAATTACTTTAAAATAAACGGAATTAATCACAAAAGTTTCACAAATAATAGTCGTAATAATAAAAATTGCGGAAGTTTGAAGATTAGACCGAAATCAAATTTATACCTTCGGAACTTTAGATGCAATGAATAATTTCATAAATACCTTCTTAAAAGCTCAAAAGCCAGAATACGCCATGTTCCTTATGGTGATGTAGCTCGACTGATTAAATGTTTTCAGCTTCTTTCAATACTTTAATATATCTGACGAAAAATTTCAACCTCTTGCCTGTATCGGAACTATAGAAACTTTGATAAGCTATATTGGTGGCCTATCACATATTTGTACCGATTGCTCAACTTTTTTTGCAAGATGTGAGATGCATCATTACACTAATAAAATATCGGTATGTAAGCGAGGAATGTTCATCTTAACAAAGAATGTAAAATGCGTCACCACATTTCCATATGATGGGAATTTAATACTCAACTCTTACATATTCAAAATACAAAGTCCAGTTATGGTTTAATAAATGTTAAAACATTTATTTTTTCGCCTCTTCGACCGCTATTGGCAATTACTGTGAGCTGAATTGTTTTATTCTGTTTTTAGTCTGAAAAAAAATTTTCACTTTAAAATCGGTAAGCTTTAATTGGTATTTTCTCAAAGTGGAGGTTATAAATGATTGAGTGAGAAACCGAGTGTTTATCTTGCGAATTGAAATTGTTATAATAATTACCAGTGATAAATTAGTGATAATTAATAATTACACAATATTGAAGAGTAAATTCGATTCAGGTACAGTTACACTGAAATAAAAAATTCATATTCGCAAAATTCCCACTTGTACGTTTAGGCTTCTCACCTATAACTATCAGTTATACAACTAAAGAAATAGCGAATCCGAAAGTTCATTGCGGATAGTACAAATCACTCCACTTTTTTTTATCCTCTACCTGACCTAATGTCATAATACGGTAATAGGGGTTTGTCCAACAGGGAAACAAACTTATTCTAACCAGAGTGGGAGGGTGGAATAAGGAATGTGGAAACTTGCATTCTTCGCAAAGGTAAGCCTGGACTCCCTCGGCTTATTATTATTTATTTATTTATCACCCTACCCTGCCTATTAGGCAATACGGGTGTTCGCAGCAGTTGGTACAAGTCATTGCTGCATATGACAAACATTTACATAGCTGTGCACACTATTGCTACAAAATATATCTTGCTCTCCTCCTGAGGCCTTGCTGGTGTAGCTTATTCTCTCCTATCCAGGGAGAAGTGAGTAGGGCCCACAGCCTCCTTCCACCCATACACAAAGGTCTTGTATTGCGTGTAGTTTTCTTTCTTCATCAGCTCAATGAAGATCCCTCTCAGTCAGAAAATAGAGTACTGTTTCCTTCATCATCTTGGCTCTCAGTGCTTCGTAGGCAGTACAGGCAAGTAAGACGTGCTCGGCAGTCTCAGGAACCTGAAAAATTGGGCATAGATGATCGATGTTTATGCCATGTGCGGCGAGCTTAGCTCGGAAACCCCCATGCCCCGTGAGGAACTGCGAGATCCAGTAGTAGAAAATATATAAATATATCCAGCAGGAGAAAATATAAACAACAAAAACTATACACTAGAAAAAAATAACGAAAACCAATTGACTTTGACCCCCCACTCCGTTGACCTCCTCCCCCGAGCTTAGCTCGGAAACCCCCATGCCCCGTGAGGAACTGTGAGATCCAGAAGTCAGGGAGGACCCACGTTGATTCTAGGCGTGAATCAACGGTTGGAAAGTACGTCCTTAGGGTGGTCCCTTTTAAGCAATCCACCCACCGTCGATTCCATTCTTGCAAGGTTTCTTCTCGAAGGATCCTCTTCCATCTATTAGGGCTTTCACCAATACGTGCTTGGAGGTTCTCCGGTAAATCCTCCAGATCTTCCCTCTTTATTTTGTGTGGATAATAGTCTTACTGCAGGAGAAGACCGATAGGCACACCTCCAGCTGGACTCCCTCGGCTACAAACGGTTTACTAACCCTCTTTCAGACTCAAATTCGCAAGATAAACCATAACGCAATCTCCCACTTTTGATGCAGTCAACCTCCTCGGAATCTTACCGGTACTAACTTATAAATCCATTCATCGATTAAAACAAACCCATCCTTTTTTGTATTTTTTTTCCAGCCATGCTGTTACTTCAATTAATTTAACAGGAGTTCACAGACTTTCAGTTTGTAAATCCTTCCAAATTCTTCTTCCAACTTCCCTTCAGTTTTATAACGTGAAATTCCCCCATATTTGTTTTATTGGACTCCAAACCCCCCCCCCCCCCCCGCATTGAAAATTAAATAAAAAATAGTTTATTTTAGCTGCATAGATGTTTTTATTCATAAATATAAAGTGGAACTTAAAAAAAAAGAACCATAATGAAACTACTTTAGCGGCGTAAATCTTGTTCCTGTCTAGCGTTTGAAACAAGAGACGTTATTAATATTTGGTGTTCTATGGCCTGCACTTTAGGAGGTGATGGCGTTATCCCAAGTTTCCTTATTTCAGTTTATAATAGACAATTTAGTATGCTAGGACGTTATATATGGCCTTGAAGTGACTTATAATTAATTCTTATTGTTCATTTGTTACCTCATTTATACAATGAAACAAGTTTCGAAAAATTAAACATAATAAATTTTCTTTCTTCCTCCTAGATATTTTTTTTTTCCTAAGCAGTCAATATAGTGACGTTTCAGGGTTCTACTCCATTATTAGGATAACACTGAAATTAAATATTATATAATCATAAACTGTTCATATATAATTATATACAATGCTATTAATGTTTTTCATATATTCATCTATTTAATTCCAATTATTATTATTTTGTTTACCTTTAATGTTATGTAATCTTTTCTAATAGTGTCTATAGCTGCATAGATATTACTTTAATTCATTATAAATATATCCACACAATATTTTATCATTTTTCATTGTAGTACTAAAAATGTAAGAAGTAGTTTCTTTGGTAATTTTAATCATATACTGATAACGATAAGGCTTGTTTATAATTTGTTTATATTCTATCATTTTCATCTTGCTCTTATCATCAAACTTTTGTAAGTACCTAAATAATTTTGTAAATACCTACATATGTTTCTTTTAAATTATTATTTTACATTCTAATACATATATACATAAAATTCTCTATATACATTTTAATTTATAAAAAATGTCTGCATAATGGGTGCTAAAAACCGTTAAATTGGTTTTGAAAATTATTGTCTGTATAGCTTAATTAGATTAGATTTTACTATCACTGTATGAATTACACTAAGATCTAAATTGTGTTTTGAACTAAATTGTGTTGTATTAAATTAAATATTTATATTATTGTATAAAATTTATAACTATAATTTTACTATTAAAAATTTTTTTTTTGTGTTGTTTGACTCTCTTAATGAAACTATTGTGTAAAGGAGAGACTATCGGGGGTCTTTATTGTTTCTTTATTGTATACCCCTTGGCAATTTTGGTACAGCAATTTACAAATCACGTGTTGTTTATACATTAATTCAATTTTATATTTTATGTAGTTCAATTGCAAACCTGCTTTTAGGAGCTTACTATCCAAACTAGATTAGCCTTTTTTTAGTATTCTATTTTTTCTATAAATCAATTTGTCAATATATTTATTTCCGTTTATATAATAATTTACATATATTATTATACTTTTATATCAATATTATTATTTTTCTTTAGTGTGTTTATATGATTTGAATGGGTACTTTATAGCTCTGTTATCTTTTGACTTTTAGTGAGTCACATTGTACTATTTTTCACTGGAAAAAGAATTGATATTATTATTAAAATTTATAGCTATAATTTTACTATTAAAAAAAATTCTTTTGTGTTGTTTGACTCTCTTTATGAAACTATTGTGTAAAGGAGAGACTATTGGGGGTCTTTATTGTTTCTTTATTATATACAATTTATAAATCACGTGTTGTTTATAAATTAATTCAATTTTATGTTTTATGTAGTTTAATTGCAAACCTGCTTTTAGGAGCTTACTATCCAAACTAGATTAGCCTTTTTTTAGTATTCTATTTTTTCTATAAATCAATTTGTCAATATATTTATTTTCTTTTATATAATAATATACGTATATTATTATAATTTTATATCAATATTATTATTTCATGTTATTATTATTTTTCTTTAGTGTGTTTATATGATTTGAATGGGTACTTTATAGCTCTGTTATCTTTTGTCTTTTAGTGAGTCACATTGTATTATTTTTCACTTGAAAAAGAATTGATATTAAAGACAGATTAAAAACGCATCTATATATTGTTAATATTAAATATAATATATTTATACATATTACAACGTACAAGTACAGTGTCCATTGTCCAATACAGCATGAAATCCTACAACCATCCCAAAGTTGTTACTAATACTTTAGATAAAGACTACTCTAATATTAGCCATGTAGAAGGAGAAACATCTGTAACAAAGGCAACTCTGAAGCATCCAGAGTGTTTATTGAATGACGAATTAAACAAAAAAAATATGAACTCTTTATAGTTGATTTTACCATTTGGAAATTAGTCTATGTTTGTTCTGTCACAAATGGAGTCCTATCATGCCAACCATGAAGGACCTGATCTCATACCAGGACTCAGATTAAACCACTCTCTGCATAAGGGACCTGTATGAGAAATAAACCCTGATACCTGATACTACCTCTTCCAGAAGAATCTTCCAATCTTGCAGTTGGTGCTGCACAAGCCAGTTATGACGAAAGCTTGCCTCGATTAATCAACTCTGTGTATATGGCAGTATCCGTATTTTTGAAAGAAGCCGCCAAGAATTTATTGTGTAACACTGTAACTGACCGCTCCAAAACATTTTAAAATGGTTGATTTTAAACTTACAAAGCGATGGCTAGCTGTTGCAATTTAACGTGTTCCCAGCCCTGTTAATGCACATGTTAATGGAACGTCTGTCAAATAAGGAAAACTAGGAACCAAACTACCTCGTCCATCCAGCATACCCTCTATTGACTCCACCAAAAAATAAATAAACTTCGCCATAAGTAATTGCTTCAGTGGAAACTGCAAAGAATATGGGACAGGCAAGAAGTGTACGAGCCACGTCATTCATATACCCAATATACTCTACGTGATGTCAGCTTTGCAGCACTTTAATAAAAAAAACAGACATGACTTCTGGCCTGGAGTTACAATTGTATACGAACTCAGTGGTCAGATATCTTTGCAGACTACCAGATAATCCTCAGGACCACTCTAAAAAAGATTATGAACCCACCTACACAGAATACAGGTCATTCCATCACAAAATTACTCAACAACCTAGTGTTTTCATTGAATTATCAATGAAATCATATTCATTTCCCATCTAAATTATCCAAGGATGAGTTTAAATATTTTATAAGGGTTTCAATAAGAACATTAATATTATTTTCAAAGATCTTAAATAATTAGTTTTTCATTAACACACATGGTACTGAGAAAAGTCTAATTAGTATTTTTTTTATATAATCAGTACTAATTTTATGTAATACAGTACTCAATTCCATTGCATTTATATTTATTTTATGTATTAATTCAGTAAAATAATTTTTTTGTAATTTTCTTTCTTTATTTATTTTTTTTAATTTAGAAATTTTTTCAATATATTCTTTTTTCAATTTCGATTGAAACTTATGCTTTTTATTTGAATTCATAATTTTTGTTTATTTTTTATGTTCATTCATTGTCAGAAATCAGGAAGAAATTTGTTAATTATTTATATAAGTATGTATATTTTATCATAGGAATGATTATTATGCTATGTATATTACTTTTAGCAATCTGTTATATTTTTACAGCAATGCTTGTAGTTAAATAAAGCTTTTCACTCTTGAGAGTTATCAATAAAATTTCATTCCTGATCGCATTTGCGTGGTTATTAATTTATGATGTTTGTTATATTTTACAAATCAATAATAACTCCCGATGTCATTATCGATTATTATGAATTAATAATATTATTTTCCTACTAAAGCTGATAATTTAAGGATTCCTTTTAAATCTTTGTAAATATCTCATATTTAATACTGTTCTTTATTCAATGCAAGTTTTTTGTAATTTAAATCTGAATTGTCTATGGTACTATTATATATTATTTATACATATATTTATGACTTATATTATATATATCATTAATTTTATATTATATTTTAGATTCTTGGTATTATATTTGGTATCTTATAATTATTAATTTTATATTTATTACTTTTAGCTTAATATACTTTATTTTATTTTAATCTTTGTATGCATGTGTTAGAGATTTTTTTAAAATATTAATAGATTGTAATTGTGAACAACATGTTTAGTTTTATGTATGTATACATTATTTTACTATATTTGGAATATTTATATAGTTTTTATACTTTTGACTTAAATTTACTTTTATGTTTGATGGAAAAAAGAGAAAAAATTTTTAGAATTGGGATAATGGAGAAATGAAAAACATTTAAAGAATTCTTGTAATATAATTCTATAAATAATTCATATAAACTCGTAAAGTTTTTTGGATAATGGAGATTCCTTATAACTAATTAATGTTTTATCATTAATTTATTAATATTCCTATCATTGAAAAATAATACTGATCATTATTATTAATTTTCAGTTTATATTGACACATTAGAAGGTTGAACAGAACCCGAAACGTCGACATGACTATTATTTGAAAAAAAATAAATTAAAAAAATGTATATATACAAGGAAGATTTTTCAAAATTTATTCCATGGATCACTACAGTATTCTTACAAAACAAGATATATTATTCAACATATAACTTTTTAAGCAAAATTTATCATTATGTATTTTGTATGAAAACGCCATCAGTTATCAGTTTTACATATCATTCCATTTTTTTATTATTACTTACAATTAGGTATTTAGTTGAAATATACAATGCAGTATATTTCAATTCCACTTCAACATAATAATAAAACAAAGCCTAAACGAAACCAAAGGTTCGATGCTGATACACTAATCGTTCTCTTCATACATCTGTCCAGTGACGCCGCTCCAAATCCAAATCTACTAACTCAGTCTTAACGCAGTCCTCCCATTGGTCTATTCTTCGGAAGTTAACTCGTCGATTCAGTGTTTATTAACATTTTAGGGATCTGTTCGTAACTAAGTCCCACAACTTTACACCCCCAACTTATTAACCGCAATGCTATAATCATCTGGATTTATTAACCGGGTGCAATTCCCTCAATTCAGCCTACCAAATTCTCAGGTTAACTCGTCCTTTTTCGCTCTTAATATTTTAAATAATACTTTATTTTAAAAAACCTTAAGGCGCAGTTCTTTCCTTAGGGTATGGACCCGTAAAGAACTTTGGGGAGGGTAATAATTTGTAAATTTTAAATTTCTGAACTGAATGCACGAGCTAATATTACGTTTTTCATGGTTAAATAAAAACATTGGCGATATCTTTGCAGACAAGGGGGCATGGTTTTGAGAAAGTTACTGTTTGGTTTTTTGGAACACGTTTTGTTTGCTCAATATTAGGTGGTGGTAGTTTATCAGGCCCTGTAACTTTACTGTTTGTATCGAAATATCACCATATAAGAGATGTTATCGTCAATGTTTAGTTTTGCTAAATTATGATGTCTTACCTCATTGGGCGGTCATTAACACTAGAAGTAGGGATATAGTGCAGTGCGTGGCAACTTTTCTTCAGCACGTCCTGGATAGGAGAATGGTGGTAGGGGTGTTCTTTATACTTCTGGGGAAGGTGACCGAAAAGGAGATTTTAGACAACCTTTTATACTGCCAGGACTACATGGGGTTTGAGCTAAACTTTATTCTATGTTCCCATTTTGTGGTTAAGCTAGGGTATTTAACTTAAGATTAAGTCAACCTATAATTTTGTTTGTTTTATTGTTTTTTTAATCAATAAGAATTCTTTTTCATTCTGTGTACATATATTTCTTTTGATTATTAAACTTTTTTCATATAGTTCTGCTGTTCATTCTCATGCACACTGCTTTCAACATTTTACTTTTCTTTCTTTTTTTTTATTATTAACTTAATATTACGATAATTCTACAGGTAGGTAGGTATCACACCTATGCTTGCTGTTTGTCTACATGTAAAGGTATTTACCAGTGGTCATAGTCCGATAATTGTTACACAGGGGTATATGCTATTTATACCGCGGGTATATTGGAGTCATTTTTGGGTTTTCGCTATTTCCAAGGGGGGAAAATAATGTGGCGCCTAAGAAGTGATTCATTCTTTACTGTTTTTTTTTCTTTTTTCCCTTTTTGTGCTTATCTCTTTCATTTTCAACTTCAACTCACCACCTTCTCCGCTAAGCGTGGAAAAATATAAACGCTAAATACATAACTAACAATCAATCAAAATTTGCGATTATACTAAGCAATTTCGAATCAGTTATCAGTTTGACATATCATACCATTTTTTTTTATTATTACTTACAATTAGGTATTTAGTTGAAATATACAATGCAGTAAATTTCACTTCTATTTCAACATAATAATAATAACAAAGGCTAAACGAACCCAAAGGTTCGATGCTGATACACTAATCGTTCTCTTCATACATCTGTCCAGTGACGCCGCTCCAAACCCAAATCTACTAACTCAGTCTTAACGCAGTCCTCTCATTGGTCTATTCTTCGGAAGTTAACTCGTCGATTCAGTGTTTATTAACATTTTAGGGATCTGTTCATAACTAAGTCCCACAACTTTACACGCCCATCTTATTAACCGCAATGCTATAATCTGGATTTATTAATTTGTCTTTTGGCTACATGTAAAGGTATTTGCCAGTGGTCATAGTCCGATAATTGTTGTACAGGGGTATATGCTATTTATACCGCGGGTATATTGAAGTCATCATTTTTGGGTTTTCGCTATTTCCAAGGAGGGAAAAAATAATGTGGCGCCTAAGAAGTGATTCATTCTTTACTGTTTTTTTTTTCTTTTTTCCATTTTTTGCTTATCTCTTTCATTTTCAACTTCAACTCACCACCTTCTCCGCTAAGCGAGGAAAAATATAAACGCTAAATACATAACTAACAATCAATCAAAATTTGCGATTATACTAAGCAATTTCGAAATTTAAGCATTTCTCTCATTTATTCCCTTATCAATTTATTTGTTGTTAGTTACCGTAGAACCTAAATATATATCCAGCTATCCAAATGTGTTTCCTCTTTTATCAATATCACCGAAATCGCTCCTTTTTATACTTTATATGTTATATTTTTATTTTTTTACCATATATTTCGTTTTAACTATATTTATTTCTGGATTCCTTACTAAAGTTCATAAACCTAGTTGTATATATTTAGTAAAATAGTTTCGTTTTCCTCACTCGTCATCTGCATATCCATATACCAGTATTCTAATGAAATTTAAAAGGGATGGCCAATCTATAAAGGAAGCTTCATTTTCTACGATTCTGTCAGAGCCTAGAAGTCGATCATTTTCTATCTATATCTGTTTCTAGTACAAATTATTTTTCAAAAATACCAGTATAATAAAAAATCAATTCCTTTACTTTTTTTCTACTAAAATTTTCGATTTTAGCAGTCATGTTGTTTCTTAAAGTTTTATAATTATAGTATTACTATATTTTATTTGTTCAAGTATAATAATTATTATTGGAATTTACTTTTAAACTTATGCCGGGATGTGCTGATTCCACACGATCCTTCAACCGTCTCATTGTTAAACGTCTATTTCAGTTAAAGACGAGGCTTAGAAATTTTCACGATCACTTATCAATTTTTCCCCGCCAATGTGTTTTAGCCTAAACGTCTCTTCGTATAAAAACTACTGAGGAGTTGGTTTTTTTTCACTGACTGATTCCAGATAAGAATAGTCTCATTTAAGTTGCAAAAAATAATATTTGTAAAGAAAATATTTTGTCTGAAAATATACTTTATCCTTCAGAAAAAAGGCTATCTTCCAAAAACAAGTTTTTAAAATAAAAAGAAGAAATTTTATTTCTCTACCGCAATAGAATCCTACAATAAAAAACTTTGGTGTCACTTTGTTCAACACCTCTCTTGGAATAACCATATTTCCCAAATCACACGCAAATCCATAACTGTACTCTAACAATTCCTAAAATTCCGTAATTCCATTCCTCAGAACACTCGTCAGCTCCTAGTATCCTCTCTTCGGTATAGTCTTCCCCCCACTTCGACTACGGATCCTTGGTGTACGGAGGGCTATCTGCAGGACTAGAGTTGAGACTGAAGAGACTCATGAATTGTTTTGTAAGATTTATCTTAATCTTTACCTCACTCCCTTATTCCTTCCACTTCGTCTAACATTATTCAATCAACATCCGTTATCTTATCCTCTCGCCCGTTTAAAATTACACTTTCAGCTATATATTGTTCTCCAGGTATTTCCCTTTCCTATAGCCATCTTGACTCCTTATTCCG
>NW_027108103.1:72849-77804 GCF_000696795.3 Halyomorpha halys | reverse complement strand
ATAAAAATCTCACTATATGAACCATGTAATTATTCTTAGGGGACATATGTCCCATAATAAAGTTATTTTTTCATTTCATTTCATTTCAATAGCTGCAAAACGATTTCAACAATATTTAACCTCTGGATTCATTAGTCAATAATATTATTATTAAGAAAATATTTAGTTTCCCTAGAAATCGGTTTAAGTACATTGAAAAATGTGCAAGCTTCTTAGTGATCAAACAAGCACCTAATACAAAATATTTTCATTGGTAAACCATATATATTGGATCAAAGATTAAAGTATAAATGTATTTTAAAGTCTAAATAAATAAGTACAAATGATGATAAAATAAACAGAGAAAAAAATGGATTTCATCTTAAGTTTGTTTAATATTTTTATTGTGTGATATTACATTCTGTCATATTTATAGGCAATAATAGTAGGGATCATATAGCTCATATGATATAAATATATAAATTAAATGATAACAAAATAAGAAATAGAAGACAAATAATTATAAAGAAATAAAATAATAATTTTTTACTAAATAATTCAAAAACACTATCCAAATTATTGTCTCAAAACATTTATTTCATTTACACGTCCAACGTTTCGGCCAATTCGGCCATCTTCAGGGACAATCTACTTAATTTACTATGAGACATATCATTTAACCATTTTAAAAAACTCCATACAGGCTATTCTGCCCAGGTCAAAACATTTATATCTAATATGTCAAAAATACATTAAAAATCACAGTCAAACTATTTCTCTTTTACCACTATTCATTGAATGAATAGTTTAATTTATGTGTTTTTGAATTATTTAGTAAAAAATTGCCAGTCTCAAGAAAGAATTTTAAGATTATAAATAAAATAATAATACTAATTTAAAAAAATAAATAAATAAAAACATAATTAAGCTTAAAGTAAAATAACTTCTCAGAACAAAAAAAATTGTTGTAGGTTATGATGATAAGAATGTATGTACAAAGGAATTAATATGTATATGTCTTATATATTGTATTTATGTAACATAAATATAATCAAACGAGCTAGCTAGTGATATTAGGAGGGGCCTGCAGAGGTCATATAAACAAAATAAAGGCTTGTTTACCTGAGAAGATCAGCTGTCCTTATCTCACATGTTGGAAATCAGATAGGCCTTTGCAATGTATTACCAGCAGGCAGTTGCGAACGGAAAATTCCCTTCTGGTTGCTTTTTCCAAGCTAAAATATATTTTAAAAGTTGTCCATGCTTGAAGTCCTAATTGCTTGAATATTGGTCCATTAATTAATGAACGTCCCACTTAAACTGATACGTCTCCTGAAAATGACAATGTCTGCCTCGAAGTGGTGAGTTTCTTACATCAGGTTTCCCGAGCGTATGTTGAATGTTTTATATAATTAGTGTGGGACAAAGGGGATTGAAAATTGTGAGACCTTTCTGTCAAAAACATGCATATATTTTCTATAAATTCAAATATCATTTCCCTGGAGGGACATATTGTGTTAGTGAGTTAGTCTAATGAGAATTATTATAATCTAAGAACAAAATTTAGATCGGCAGATTCGTAGCCCGTCTTCCAATCAGGTGATATCGTAGAAGCTCCCTGGGATGCGTATACGGAATGCAGCTCATCCTAAATGTTCTTTTATTCAGCCTAGAATGTTTTGCACTCGTCATAATCACCTTCAAAATCAATAAACGATTCATCGCCAGTGAGGGTGGCGAGTGCAAATGAGCTTAACTTGAGGAGACCCCGTTTAACGCGTCGTAGTTTGCGCTCCAGAGAACTAACCCTATCGATGTCGGCATCCGATTGGTCATTTATACGCATTGTGATTCATAATAACGATGGAAAATAGACGAATAATCAAAGACGATTGAACGATAGTAATAATCTTTAGAACAAAGTTTAACGATATACGGTACAAAGTGTAAAAATACGATTATTTATTTGTTATATGACGTAATGTAAATAAGCATAACAAGCGAAGTGGGCAAAATCAGTTCTAAAAACTGTAATAACTAAATAAATAAATATGGAATAAATTGATAGATGATTATGAATATAAATTTAAGCGGGCATACATAATTTAAACAATTATACAGTGAGCGGTTATATACATATACTGTATTATATATAATACAGTTATTAGACAAATCGACAAATCTGACAGAATCTTTTAATAATGCTAAATTTACTAAATTAATAATTAATAACCGATAATACTGTTGGGGCGGGGGGCGTTTAGTAAATGACCTCTCTGAGCCCAGAGAAAAATGTTCGCTGGTTCTTGATTTGGCTACACAAAATATTAAAAAACCGAGGACCTGAAATGAAATCACAAAAACAAAATAATAAAAAAAATTAAAGATCACGACCCCGATGATCACGAATTTTGCCTGTGCGGTGCAGAGCAAAACATTGATCCGACCCATAGCCGACATTGATACGATAGCGTTTTGAGAGCGATTCGAATCCGATACATTAGGTGTGGCAGCCGAGGGGTTAGCAAAAGCAGGTGCGGTGTTCCAGTTGTTAACGGAGTTTTGTGAAGTAATCGGCGCTAAATGAGAACGAGATGGAATAACGTTTCGGTGAGGAGATTCGGAATTTCGGGATGAAAAAAAAAAATGTAAAAGCGAATGATGTCGTCTACCGTAATGTCGGCAAGATACCCTAGATGTGCACTGGTTCGAGAAGTGACCCAATATCAAACAATTAATGCAACGATTAAACCCTCTTATGCGGTTGCAACGTTGTTAGGGAGCGTTTTAAAACTAGGGCAATCGTAAATGGGATGGGATTTTTTACACACGGGACATTTCGTCGAGTTGACTGGTGTCAGTTGTTATTAAGACCTGCCTAGAGTATTTACTGTACCCCGTTTTAGTTTGTAATGGTTCCGGAGCAGTATTCGTAAGAAAGGCTTCCAATTGTAATTTAACCACTTCCCGTTGGATAAACTCCGCAAACTCCTCCCAAGTGCAGACTTTGACCCGTATTCCCTCTCGAAACCCTCTCTAGTTTTTCCATCTAACAACCGGATCCCGGATCAAACCGAGCTTGAGAAGGGCTGTGGCGCTCTCTACTACCACCGCCAAGAATGCTTCGAAATTGGACAGATCCCCCTTCACCAAATCTTTGAAATTCAAAATTTTTGTTAAGGAGAAGATGGCTTGGATCCTTTCACCATCATATTTTTGAGTAAGAGCTTCCCACGCTTGCTTATAATCTACTGGGGATATTGATATAGCCGAAATATTTTGAATTGCGGACCCCTTCTAAACTGATTTTAGGTACTGAAACTTTTGAACTTCGTCTTTACCATGCCTATTATGTATGAGGTACTTAAAAGATTCTTTGAATTCTTGTCAACCCGCGATATCCCCAGAAAATACCGGAATGTTAATAGTGGCTGTGCCGTAGCTTCCACCTCGGATCGGTACATCACCGATTTATCGAAATCCAAATTACTAGAAATCCAAATTTTCCTCTCCGGTAGTGGTATTCCCATATGATAAGGCCTCATAATAATTATTTCGAACCTCATCTTTTAATGTTTTTAATTTTTCCCTAGTGATATTTAATTTTTCCCCGAGAGAATTCGCTTTCGAAAATGAGGTTTCAAAACATTCGAAGGTGGCGTCAATGCGCAAGAGCCGCGGCGCAAATAATGGGCCCTGCGAAGGGTCGGTGCTTAAACTACGGCCCATAGAGGTGGTCGCCATTATATCCTTGGCCAAATCATCCAATTGTTCCTCTAAATCAATGAATCTCGACTCCTGTTCATCATTTAGATCTCGGCTTTTGGAAGGCATTTTTTAATATACAATAAGAGAAGAATACGGGTGAGCGATGGTTCTAAAAGCGAATTAATTTTATCAAAGGGACCAAAACAATGTGTAAGCAAAGATTATGAAAGCGAACTAAATAATATCCGGCCCGGACGAGACAAAAATTATGTTGGGGCCAGGGTCGTTTTGTAACTGAAAAACCGACCTCTTCCTCAGAGAAAAATTTTCGCTCATTCGGGTTACATAAAATATAAAAAAACGAGGATCTAAGATGAAATCACAAAAACCAAATAATAAAGAAAATTAAAGAATAAAAAAAACCTTCCAAGTGATACACAATTTTAATTACATTAAAATATAAACAAAATTAAAAAATATATCAAATGAATTTTTTCTTGTTGTTACAAAAAAAAAAATAAAAGAGTTAATTGTGAAAATAAAGTCTTTGGGTGTTGGTATATACCAAATTAAGAGAATTTTCTTTATACAAAAAAAAATAGTATTGCAGTTTGTGTGAAAAAACAATTAAGGAAACAAAAAAAACTTACTTGGGTAGGTGAGGGTCCTGATTCCAAAATTCTAGGGGCCTCAAAAGCGGTGAGCCGTTGGGTACCTCTTAACTCTGACGCAGCCTCTAGACTCCGGACTGCCTTATCAGTCCATATACATGCACTAATTCTATTGCTGCTTGCAATTCTGTTGTATGTGCCGAGCCGCAGTGATGTACTTATATTATACACGCACCACAGTAAACTTCCTTAACTTATCGTGATTTACGTAATAGTTAAACATAAATTTAAAACTCCAAACAATTTGTAAATAAATAAATAAAAAATAAACTTATAAATAACAAAAACTATATTTATTATTTATTTATTTATTTAAGTGTTTCGACCACTAGGGTCATTTACACTGAATCTACAAAGTTAGTACATTACTATTAACATATTTACAATGTTACAAAATGAGAAAGTTACTTATAATTACAAAGTGAGAAAGTTTAAAAATTAACAATTACTGTTACAAGTTACATTACAATTTATGATTTTATATACCAATTTTAGTGGAATATTTGTAAACAATGAGACAACGTCATAACTTACCATCGTCTCGTCATCTTCAATCTTAATATCCTTTACTTTCTGTTTAGCTTCTATTACATTTAT
>NW_027108103.1:59695-71715 GCF_000696795.3 Halyomorpha halys | reverse complement strand
ATAATGATAAAAGTTCTAACATAACATTAGGGCTAATTTCTAAAAATAACAATAAAAATTCTTCTTTTATCTTATTGAAAGCTGTTTTTAACCACTTCATTCTGGATACGGTTAAATCTTATTTATTTATAATCTTAAAATTCTTTCTTGATACTGGCAATTTTTTACTAAATAATTCAAAAACACTATCCAAATTATAGTCTCAGAACCTTTATTTCTTTTACACGTCCAACGTTTCGGCCAATTCGGCCATCTTCAGGGACAATCTACTACAAAAAGTTTCCATTATATGTATGAACCTACAACCAATTCAATATTTAACATTATTATTTATTGACTTATTAGGTAATTAAACAAATGTGAGATATACTGATTAACAAAAAATAAGTTTACCTAATGGTTTTAATGTTTTTCATAGATATAAATGTTTTGACCTGGGCAGAATAGCCTGTATGAAGTTTATGGAAAGGTTAAATTATATGTTTCATAGTGAATTAAGGTGAGGTAAATAATAAATAATAATGTTAAATATTTGAATTGGTTGTAGGTTCATACATATAATGGAAACTTTTTGTAGTAGATTGTCCCTGAAGATGGCCGAATTGGCCGAAACGTTGGACGTGTAAAAGAAATAAAGGTTCTGAGACTATAATTTGGATAGTGTTTTTGAATTATTTAGTAAAAAATTGCCAGTCTCAAGAAAGAATTTTAAGATTATAAATAAATCAAGTTTAATGTTACCTGGAAGGTCTGGACTGGCAAAGGTTAAGACCCACAAGTGCGTTGGAATTTTTGTATTTCTTAACTTCTTGAACATGCGCTTCACTTCTGTGACACCTTTGTCTGGTAGTTCGTTCTGGACTTCATCTTCCGAGCAGGTGCTGATTTCTGGACAGAAAATTAAGCCCTTGGAATAGTTTAGCGAACGATGCAAGGTTAGCCTAACAGCGGAATGGCCATAAGTTTTTATATTAGATAAATTGACATAATCTTTCTCAGAGTCTATCTCCAGTATCAGTTTCCCATTTCTGGAGAAAGAGATTTTGGAGTGTGGTGCGTAGCTTTTTTTCAAACTTGCATACCTTGAAAGGACTGAAGTCAGTAAATTTCTTATCTTCTTCTTCGAAACTCAATTCAACACACTTTCTGGTCCATGGTGATACATTCTAGTTCCTGGGGCCAATGCCGTTATCAGGAGGTTTTAGTTTGATTGATTCAGCCATTCTTAGCCGAAATGATGTCGTAGATATTGGGTATGAAACATTTAAGGCGCTCATTAATCTTCGGGTAACTTCGGTCCGAGAGAACCCGAACTCTTCCGGATACGCACGTAACTCCGAATTCCTTCTGCAGCACGTGGTCACCTTTTAACTTACGGTAATTTCCTGTAGTCAACGTCAAGACACAAAAATTTTCACTATATCTCTTCCTAGGAACTACTAGAACTGATACACCACAAAGGATTCTATTAATAATCACTTTAAGCCTGGTGATATCAACGCAAACGAGAACTAGCCTATAACGCGTCCGAGTTCCCTGTGTAGCACGTGGTCATCCGTCAACTTACTATATTCTCTCGTATTCTTCGTCAAAACACAAATGTTTTACTATAATTCATCTTAGGATCTTTTGGATCTGACACACCACAAAAGGTTATGTTAATAATCACTTTGAGACTGATAATATCAACACACACTAGAGAGACTAACCTATAACGCGTCTGCCTTACACGGACTTCCGTATGTATCCCAAAAACTATATAAACCAGTTGAAAGTAAAATATAAGAGAAAAGAAAATACTCTTGGGCTTTAACAAATACAATATTAAATGCTTTAACAATAAATAAATATCAAATCTTAAGAACCACAAAATATATTTACTAACAACACTCACGCAGCAATGAATACACATTCAATCATAGATAAATATACCCATGTACACAAAATAAACAATAAATCATATACACAAATATTTTTAAAACCAATAAACAGAAAAAATACACGTATAATTAATATTTTCTTTTTGCACCACCTAATATATCAAGCTGAAAGCCGTACACGATATTAGTTTACAATAACAATTTGTGTGAATTTAAATTAGAATGTCAACTGTAATATAATTATAAAGAAGGTATGATTCACTGGGTGCATTAACTGATGCTATGTCCTTAGTTGCGCCCAGTATATACGAATATAGGATTAAAGCGGCTAAAACGACAACTGGCCTCTCACGTCTGTTTATAGCTACTCTTTGACTAATAAAACTATACATAATAATCTTATTATCGGGTAGTAATTAAATTGGTATGAGCCGTTTGAGAAGTGGGCGAAATTTCTCACAAATTATATATATTTTTTAATTAAATTGTCTCATTAACTTTTCTATAAGTCTCATAATCCTTAGTTCGAAAGTATGTTCCTCACACGAATTTCACCAACATGTATACATCGGGACCTGTGCGTTTCTTACTTCAGGTATCCCGAGCGTATGATGAATTTTTTATATAATTAGAGTGGAACAAAGGGAGTTGAAAATTTTGAGACCTTTCTGTCAAAAAACATATATTTTCTTTAATTTCAAATATTAATTCTCTGGGGCAGATTGTATTAGTCTAATGAGAATTATTATAATCTAAGAACAAAATTTAGGGTGGTCTCATAGATAACAGAATATGGCTTATCTGGGACGTCTTCAGCGACGCAGTGGCGTCCTCTAGCCGCTTCCCGGCGCAGGTCCAACGGTTGGCAAAATGGTGCAAACCTTGTACTCTTTGGCTGGTGTTAGAAACAAATAGGTCTGTATTGATGGGTGGCTGGCCAGGTCCTAGCTGGTCCTGCATGGTGCATAGGCTGGAGCGGCATTGCAGTCGCGGCTTCTATGGGGTCTTCCGGTGTCCGAAGCAAAGGGGGGCATCACAAAATGAGACCCCCGACCCCGACTTTATACAATATCAAAAAAGAACCGAAAAAATCAGATTACTTATATCCAACAAGTAGGAACTGACTACACGGTAGGCTTTCATTCAAATTGCGGAGTAAGACTGAGGGATGCTCTAGCCTGTCTTCTTTTTAATTATGCTGCAGAGAAAGCAGTGCCTATGTCCGGAATTCAACTCCACACAACCCTTCTTAACAGTTCCGTTTAGGTTCTGGGGTACGTTGGCGCCTTTGATATTGATGCAAAATCGGAACGTTCATTAAGAGAGTCGTTCTTGGCCATAGAAAATGCATCAAAGAAATTTGGGCAAACATTAATGAAGCTAATACCAAGTACCTGAGAGTCGGAGGAGATGGACCAGGGACCGGTTCTTTTGTTCTGAGATGAATTCTGACAACATCTCTCGAGTCAACGGGAGGATAGCAGCGGTAGGAGCTACTTTGGCCTTGCGAAGGATTATAAAATCAGGTTGGCCCTCTACTACTCCGCCCCGTTTTCACTTATGCATCAGAAGTATGGGCCTTTAAGAAGCAAGATGAAAATTAATTTCTGATATTTAAAAGATTAATCTTGAGATGGATTTTGGTCCAGTTAGAGAGGGTGGAATTTGGAGAAGAAGGGTTAATGCCGAACTTGCTGGCCTTTATAAGAATACAGATTTAGTTCATCAAGATGGGACGACTTCAATGGGCCTGGTACGTCGCACGTAAGAATGATTCGGCGATAACCAGGAAGGTATTGTCCTGAGAGATGTATGGACCAAGAAGGGTTGGCAGGCCAAATGTAAGATGGGATGACTTTGTGGCATCGGACGCACGGGCTCTACCGGGAGTCCGAAACCGGAGAGCTACTGCAACTGAGCATTTACGTTATTTGAAGACTGGCGAAAGCATTTGGAGAAGGACCAGTCTCAGTGACGGGATGTAGCCCCATATATAGATAGATAAATATAGAACAGAAAGATATATATGAAGAAGTGGTGAGGTATTTGCATAAGTGAAAATGTATAGCTATAAGCATAGATGGAGGTTGGTGAAATTGATGAAGGATGGAGTAGATGGAGGTTAAACAGATGAACATAGGTGGACAGACTGAATATAGATGAAAACAGGTGAAGAAATAAGAAATAAAGGGTAAACTGCACAGATTCTAATTAGGTAAGATAGATACAATCTGTAATCTGTAAGTTATCTGTAATCCAAAGAGGTTGCCATTGCAGTAGATAGGAATTACCTCTGCTAGCATTAATTTACTTAAAGATTATTACACTATTGAAATAGATTTACAGATTGCATGATTTAAGATAGTGAGGAGTAAACTGAATGGGAAAAATTAAAAAAATTAAGGTGAGTTTGGAATTTATCAAATTGAGATAATGGAATAAAAAGTGGCTTGAACATCCCGCCCACCTAAATTCCGAACTCGCTGAATGTTAATGAAGGGTACACGGTACCTAGCTGGTAGCTTCATCCTCTTAGGACTCTTGCAATAGTGGTTAGAAGGACAACAGTTAGATCACATGTCATTTGAAGATACCCACCTTTGTTTTCAAAGTCACAACACGGACAACGCCGTCAGATCATGAATGAACTTGGATGATTTTAGCATAAACATGAGCTAGATTAAACATTCCTTAGTACTGTAATGTCCCAATTTTAAAAAGGCTTGTACTACTTGTTTTTTTTAACATAAGGTTGCTAAGATACATCATCAAAGATCATCTGTTCAGGAAGCAAGCAGTCAGTGAGCACATTATCGCCTTGTGACTCCCTCACCTCGAACGATCTCATAGCTGATTTTGATAAATTAGACGATGCTGCATTGAAATTCAAACGGCAAAACCATAGTAGCCATGTGAGGAAAGAGTGAGTAGTAGTAACCTGCTAAGGTCACACCCAGGCCTGAAGAATTGTCGAAGAAAACCTAAGCTCAGTGGAGGAAGCACTAGTAGTGAGGGAGGAGGGGTTCATGATTCACTTCAATATATTGAAGAGGAGTCCAGTTCGAACTAGCAAAATTGAATGTTAGTTCACCCGGCTAGATGTCTTAGGAATCAATGTTGATAGAGACACATGTCAGCTCATTTTTTGAACGAAATAAGCATTAAATCAAAAATGGTCAGGCTTCAAAGGACCTTCCAAGATGAGCCTAGAACCGTTACAACTCACACGGAAGACTAAGGTGAGGAGTCATCCGACTTACGTAGATAGTTCTGTTGCGTACTCAACATGAGGGGGGCGGAGAAGAGAGAAATCGAAGGAAGTGCTCCTCAAATTTCGATCTCGACTTCAAGCACAATAAGTCCGTCCGCACATTTGTGAACAAAGCGACCCAAACGGACAGGATTCAACCAGTGTAGACGAGTTAAGCGCTCTTTCAGACTTCTTATATAACTCGTTTGTGAATTCCTTGAATGAAAGACAGAACATTAGGAAGGAACAGAGGTGTCGATGTACTGATTCTCATTAATCGAATTGAAAGCGATTTTTTCAATATTATGTATGGTTGTATATTTATTAAAGGGTGATTTTCATGATGTATTATTTTAATGATTTTTTCGAATATATTTTGAGAAGTATAGTTGAACAAAATGATGCTATTTGCAATATTTTTTATCATACGTTTTTATATCATTTGTATGCTGCAATGCTTGAAACAAGTTGTCTTCCCTTGTATTTGGAAGGAGGCAGAAAGGGTCGCGCTTCTAAACCCGGAAGTTACTGCAAAATCATATCGCCCAAAATGCCTCTTAAACATACTAATTCTTATTTATTTTACGATTAAAAATTAATTAAAATGAAGCTGTCTAGGTCTACTGGACTTTTTACAGATGTCCATCTATTTTTTATACTTACAAACCTTTGTCACCTACTGGTGACAATAGGGCTGGAGGATTAAAACAGTCTTACATTTCCTTCTTGCAATTAGCCTCGATATTAGATCAACGTCTCATACCATAACATTAATTAATTTAAACATTTGAATTCTCTCTCTGTCTACTACTACATATGCCCCGTCACCACTAATCTCTGAGGTGGGAAGGGGTTCGATAGACAGTTCATGTGACAATTCTTTGGGGGAAACTCTTCTTGAAATTCATTCCGATTGATTCACGAGGTGAATAACCAAGGAATTGCGTACAACACAGTCATTGGCCATCGATGTGTATTTCGCTGCACGTTGTATGTAAGACTAAAATGAGTTTATTCCAACATATTTACAAGAACTACATGTTACTCTTACTATTACAGTATGTCTCTCTTCTAACTTAGCTATCTAGTGCTAGGAAATATATATGTACACTTGAGAAGAGGGGGTAGGAAGAATAGTGAAAATAGGAGAATGGGTTTGGACCAATCAGATAATTTAGGAAATTAGGCGGAGCCTAGAGAGCCTATGAAATTAGAAATAAATATCTGGGTGGGGGAAAAAGGCGTGACTAGCAACTGGGTTGCCAGGCTTCCCAGAAATTGGCGGTAAGCGATCATGACCTAAGGACTCGTGAGAACTGACTAACATGTGTTAAACATAAAATAGTTAGACTGATGCAAGTCCATTGTAAGATGACAGCTTGTACTTGCCTAAGAGTCAACCCTTGCTTTTTTACATTGATATAGAATACTAAGGAAAGGTCACTTCCTCTATGGTCAGTGTCTGTCGAAATGTGCCAGATGTCTGTAGTTTATACTATATAGTTTATAATGATAGTCTGTTTATAATAATAGCTGTTAAATACTATAGCGTTCGTTAACTTGCACATTTGGTTAGCAGTGTCACCTCCAGTTTGAAAATGAGGCCATAACGTATTATAATACTCACATATAATACGTTATGACCTCATTTTTATTTCTCTAGTATTTTTATCAATGGCTTTGATCCCGAGCACAGAAGAAACCTGGAGTATACATTTTTTCTTGCATGTGACGTAGGTTTCCAACACTTTTTCGACGTTGAAACCTAAAAGGCCGGGATATTGTGGTCTCCCTAAAACCAAAGAAATACTGAAATAACGATTGAAGAATTCATTAAAAAATCGAGGAAAGAGGGCTGATGAACCTGAAAGACACACCAGAAAGGCGCAGTGAGCCTGACTGGCACAGAGACACAAAAAAAATCCGAATCCTGTGCTTGTCAGATCAGCCGCGCCCAATGCAGGGTTAAGAGACGATGTTAGCTCATTGGGGAACTTATTAACGTTTATAAATCATTAATTTATATTACGCTACCAATTACCTTATTCAATGGTGATCCATACATGTATAGTATGGAGCCAAATGGTGGGGATCAAACAAAAAGCTTTTGGGAGAATTCATTAATCATACTTTTCTTCGGTATTTAGTGACACGGTGTTGTATATTTGACATTGAAATAACACTATTTTAAGTATGTAAATTTTATCTATGTTACAGTATAAATATAAACAATAAATAATGTTTTGAAGTTTTATTTCCTATTCCAAACATTACATGACAATTATTCCATTTTATATTTTTCAGATTGATTAATTATAATTAATAAGAACAGAAAAATGCCGTGAATATAAAAGTTCGAAGATTACTAACATAAGGTTAAGTATAATACTCAATATTTATATATTATATTATTATACTCAATATTATACTCAAAATAATACGCATATGACTGGGTGATTTAAAAACTCTCAATTAAAATTATTTCCATTATTTCAACTCAAATTTTAGGTTTTTATGGAATTGGGTTCTTCAGATTTGGTTTCAGAAAAACCGTTTACTAACAATGCCCCATCTCTTAATTGTGTAACGACTAGTACATCCTTGATCAAACTATTTATACCTTAATAAATATAACAGTGACAACTATTGGAAATCTTGAAGATGTCTGTCATTTTATTTTTCATGTAATAAAAAAATTGATGCATTTTCTTTTAATATTCTCCTTATTACCAGCAATTTATTTTTCAAACCACTCTTTTTTTTCCTTTTTTTATTCATTGACCATCAGACTTACTCTTTTTACTTATTTAGCCATAATCTTACCAAAATAATAATATATAAGTTATGAATATAAATAAAGAGCACCCAAAATAAAAAAATTGAAAACACTAAAAAGGGAAAGTATAAACATTGTTGAACGTCTAATCCTTGTGAGATCCAACACAGTCTTTACTCTAACAGATGTTAACTCGAACTCCAGCAGACATTGAAATTCTACTCAACAGCTCAGATCCATCTTGTGCTGACAGAAATAAACTCCGATTGGTCCTGAACTAAGCGCGATGTAAAGACATCCTCTTTCGGGGTCAACCTGCCACCGCCGTATAGCTTCTCGAGTCATATCTTCCAGCTTTTCCCAGGAGAGAGTGAAATAGCCCTGTACGACGTATAAAACTCAGCGTGAGGTACGGCCGATCAGAGAAGCCTCCAGCACTTAGATCTGATTCTAGTAATGTGCCCGTTTCCTGTCAGGTGGTTTACTACCCCAGTAAATGGTTCTAGCTGGCTAATCACCTTGTGGATAAATGCCGAGTTCTGATAATTGACTTAGCCAGCTGATGTTTTCAGTTCGTCGGCCGCTTCTACCATTGTAATTACGATGTATAATTTATATATACAATTAAATTAAATTAATAAATGTAAATTAAACGCTTAGTAATGGTATGTACACAGATCCATTTCCAACCTTTTTTATAATTTAATTTTTTCTTAGACTCCATAATAATTCGGCCAAGCAATATGATCATAATCTCTTGCTTGGACCTGGTTATTTTAATCCTCTAACATTCCAAGAAGCAATATTAAGTCCATATTTCCCTTCCGGGGTCGAATATCTTGAAGAGAAAATCTCTGAAGCTAAAAAGATGGAGGGAGAAAGCAAGAGACAGTACAGATTGGTTGGCCGTTGTGGAAGAGGCCCGGGTTCTTGCAGGACCGTTGTGCAATAAACATAATATGGTCATAAACCACCTACTCCGGTTTTTCTTTGAGCTTTGTTAGTACCTCGCTCATGTAGTATGACGCTCATTCGACTAATTAAATAATGTTTTTTTAATTTATTTTATTATAACTTATTCACTAGGATCCACCGTTTAGGATTAAGAACGATCTAAAATTAGTTTTAGTACCACCAGAAACGTGTTTTCGTTAAAATTGAATTAATATAGAAAGCAATACCTCTATTTTGGACAATAGACCCGTCTCCACGCTGGTACTTTTTCTGATACTTCTACTTTAGACTTTAAACGTTTTATTTTATTAAAATGTATAATAAACTATTTTTAAAAAGTCTTTCGTAGTCTTCATTACTATAGCTTATACAATTGTGTCAACGTTTGAACTAGATTTTCTAGTCTTCATCAGGGCTGTTAGTAGGAAATCACTAATATAATTGAATATATTGTTAGTTAAATCACTTATATAGTCAAATATTTAGTACGTTTTTGGTTTACGGTGGTTCACGGCTTACGAAACACTACTTGACTGAATTAATAAGTTATGGTACTCATTTCATGTAGAATTTGGTGCTGTATAATTTCTTATAAAATTACGTTTGTGCTAGAACGCACCGCTTTATAGGTGAAAACAAAATAAAATAAAAACTTGATTATTTTAATAAATTAATTAGATATTATTAACAGTTTTAAAACTGCTAGAAATGTGTTTCCGTGATCGAAATTAATTTGTAAAATTAGTTGGCTAGTGTACTATCGTCATGTCGACTTTTTTCTATTTTTTTTTAATGACCCTTTCCTCGTCATTTGTAACATGGGGGTTTTCTACAGGCAATTAACCTATGCTAACTATGGTGGAGGATCATGTTTTCATTTTGTTGGATTATTTTTCCATCCGGACATGAACACGAATTTGAAATATTCAGAATTAATCTGGAACACTTAATTGTTTATAGCTATCCACTTACTAATCACTTTATTTACTTAAATTAACCGTTCAAAATCATAATCATGGCTAATTATTTTGACCGAAGGAATTGGGTGCAGGTCAAACCATTTTGCATTACAGAACTGTGTTGCCAAATTGCAGCATTGACAATCGCAGGAGGCTAAAGAAGAGTGTCGTCACAGGTTCTGTGTATATTACCTAATTTAAAATAAAACCATCTCTTGCTGCTCTTTAAAAACTTTTTTGTTTTGAATGAAATGACTGTCTTGATTAAATAATAATAATAATAAAATAAAGATTTCTTCCCCAAAGTGTCAGAAAAGTTATTCAAGTTATTGCTTTTGTAACAGTTGTTTTTTTTTAATTTTGTAAAACACATTTATGTACACCAGCTAAGGTGGAAGGGCTTAACTAGTGTTTATGTTTCGTTTGAAATCTTTATTTTTTTATTGAAAGGTTTAAAAATATCTAACAGACATTTATTTCATACAAAGAATGGCTTTACATCTTGTTTATTATTTTGAAAAATAATAATTTACTTATGTTTTTTATTCGGGAACAATGATTTTATTTTTATGAACATTCTTGTTTAGGAGTTCTAGGCCAGAAAAACGAATATTAGCTTTGTTTCTCTCTCTCTAAAAATACTTTATACCTACTTTATCAAATATTTTGGTCTACTTTCCTGAAAGGATCTTAGGGTTTTTGTACGTTTAAGCTCGTTTAAAGATATTAAAAAACTACTAACTATTTGGTATATAATTTACCTTTGAATCTATACAGAACAAAGGGAGAAAAAAAAGATAAAAATAATTACTAAAATTATGTATGATATATATTGTATAGGCTCCTAGGACGAATTGGTAAGAATTGTTTTTAGTAAAATTAACGGTATCTACAATGTGTGGATTTATGGAATCAAAATTGTCTTTGAGTTTAATACAATGTTGGGCCAATGCTGTAGTGTTTAAATTTTTATTATTATAAAAATTACTTTAGTATTGTTCTAATCCAGTTTTTAATATTTTAAAGTCTCTCCAATATATATATCTTCCAATATATATCGCTATTGTGACAGTTAATTATATTTTGTTTTTATTATTTATTTATTGACATTTACAACTGTATTTACATGATAATATATTTAATTAATTTGATGTAAGATGATAATGGTTTGATACTGGCAAGAAGAAAAACTGTCTCGGAGGAAAGGAATAGGAAGCAAGGTTAGATACTGCTCGTGGATGTGGGTGATTAGCAAGTTTATAATGGAAGGATTAATCGGTTTGGGCTAGATCGGTTGCATATGGAACACTTAAGTCTTCATGAATGATTTTATTTGTGACAAAATAAGAAACAGCGAGGATTTTATGAAGGATTTTGTGTTGTAAGGATTGGATACGAGAGGAATTCGATCGTTCAGTGGAGCCCAACGTTGTGTATCCAGATAGGCCTTGTTATTTTCATTTAGATCAGTAGATCCATCTTTTGTAATGGATTATAAGTTTAGAACGTTTGTCTAGTAAGTGCTGTAATAGTCGGAATCGACGTGCAGTTTCCTGTCTTTTCAGTCTTGTGTAAGGATTCCGAGTTAGTCGTTTATCCAGATGTTGTGCAAGATTGCGGATCTTGGCCCTGGTTTCATAATGAAAGCTAATATTATTAGTTCATAGTACAAGTATAGAGACTAGTGTGCTTATAATACTAATACTTATTTATTTATAATCCTAATATTTTCTTGAGACTGGTAATTTTTTAAAAATAAATAATTCAAATTTTATCCATTATAGTCTCAAAACCTTTTATTTCTCTTATAAGTCCGACGTTTTGGCCAATCTGCCCATCTTCAAGGTCAATCTACTTAATACAACTTTGAAACTATATAATTTAAAAAACTCTAATTTCATGCAGGCTATTCTGCCCAGGTCAAAACATCAATTTCTAATTAGTCAAATATCACTTAAAACAAAGTCAAAATCATTTATCAGCAGACACTATTCCTTAAACTTTTATCACAACCTATATATATATATATAAAAGTTACGGTATGAGTCAGCTGACTAAGGGGATCAGCTGATCGAACGTATAGAAGAGATGTACCGAATACAATAAAGCGAGTGTTTTGCAGCAGTTCAAGTGTGCTAGATCTTATTCCTTCTTCTCTTTTTTTTTGACATTTTGCTTTCGCCAACACTTAACTTATATAT
>NW_027108103.1:58577-58819 GCF_000696795.3 Halyomorpha halys | reverse complement strand
CGTTCGGGAACTCCGTAGAACTGAAACCACAAGCGGAGAGCTGCCAATACTGCTTCCGAAGACCTGTCTTGCACCTGGTGTGCCATTGCGGCCTTACTGAAGAGGCCAATCATGGTCACCCATTTGTACCCCTTCCATGTAAATGTGTCTATTTGTAAATCTTTAAGTGGAGCATCTTTGGTAGGTGTCTTCTCTCGTCTTCCTTTAGGCGGATGTGTGTCGCACTTAGTGCGTAGACAAAC
>NW_027108103.1:57960-58310 GCF_000696795.3 Halyomorpha halys | reverse complement strand
TATCTCCTTACCCCTGTTTGATCCCAACTTTCTATATACAATTGTCCCAATTTTTGTCATTCCCTTCCTATCTGTGAGGTTTAAATTCTCCCGAGCTACTCTCCTGGTTTTTTCCCTCTCCAATTTTCCCCGGACTTTTTCCCATAGCTTTTTCCTAGTGAAATGATTGTTGCTTATCTCATCACCGTCCGCCGCCGTGCCCTTGTAGTCTCGCCGGATTCCGCAAAGCCCGAAAAGGATCTCAAACGGTGAAAACCTCGTAACGGTGTAATGATTGTATGCCGCAATTGCCTTTGGCATTGCAATGTCCGGTTCCAGCCCTTGGTCTGCCTGGTACAATCGAAGGTGAT
>NW_027108103.1:50914-57910 GCF_000696795.3 Halyomorpha halys | reverse complement strand
AACGTTATAAAAAATAACAAATTATCGAAATGAATATGACATTATCAATATTAAATATCAAAATACTATAATTAACCGATATTCCGATATTATCGGAGGGAAATATCGATATTACAATATTATCGGTTACTGGATATCGATATCAAAATATCGGATATCGGAGACAAAATATCGATATTTCTATAATATCTGAAGCCATTCTAAAAAATGACTTTAAAATTCTGTTAAAAAAGCGATCCAAGAAAAGAAGGAAGCTTGGAAGAATCATTTGAGTCTGAAAACTCCCGCTCCTCACCAATTAAACATGGATCGGAGGAAAGATGCCAAGTAAAAAGTGCTGGAAGCGAAAAAGAAATCATGGGAAAATTTTGGCCGGAACTCAAGGAAAATTCCAAAGAAAACCAGAAAGTCTTCTATAGCGTTCTCAAGATAGGGGAACGACCGACTTCTCTGAAGGGAATTAAGTGGAGAGGCGTGATGAACTCATCATGGAAAGGTGGAGAGAGTATTTCCAAGATCTGCTAGAGGGAAGAGATGTAGAGCTCGGTGAGATCCAGAGGAATCCAGAGGAGGTTTGGGTCGAAGACAACTACTTCAGTGAAAAAGAACTTCAAGAAGCCATCAACAAAGTCAAATTGGGCTAAGCAGCAGGTATTGACGAAAACACTCCCGAAATGATCAAATATATGGGTAGTAAAGGACAAGATTCTTCTTCTCAAAGACATGTTCTTCCATCTTCTGAACGTAATTTGGAAAGAAATGAGAATTTCTAAGGACTGGGAATGGTTCCTATTTATAAGAAAGAGGACAATCAAGAGTGTGGTGATCACCGAGGAATTTCACTTCTCAGTATACCCAGTAAAGTGTACTCTATAGAATTGGAGACAAGGATAAGAATATTGGTCGATAACCAGCTCAGAGAGGAACAATGCGGTTTCAGAGCACAACGAAGGACGCAAGATCTCATTTTCGCAATGCAACAAATAACAGACAAGAATATCGGAAAGAACAAGGACTTTCAATTTGCTTTGTGGACCTTCGAAGAATATAATAATAAGAATAGAAAGAGTGAGAAAGGGAGACATAGAGCAGGCATTGATTGAGGGGCGGCCTTGATGAATCTTTATAATAAAACCACGAATATGGCTAGGACAAGGAACCATATATCACAGGAATTCGTGACAAAATCAGGTATTCGTCAAGGTTGTTGCTTGAGCCCGCTGCCCTTAATAGTAGTCCTCGATAAAGCTAAACTTAGAATGAAATAGTGTCAGATAGGACACAGGAACTTACAACCCATAAAATTTTCTGTGTTGACTTTCACGAATGTCCTGGCTTCCAACGACCGAGACCTCCAATACAATATAAGTGTAAACATGTAAATGTAAACATGAAAAATAACCCGAAAAAGACCAAATGTAAGAGGATAGGAAAGAAACCCCCGAGAATAATGAGGATGATATGAGCAAACGGAGAAAGACAAGAGCAGGTCCAGAATTTCAAATATCTAGTTGCTCAGCTCAACAAAAGCGGCTACATTAATGAGGAAGTTTCCCAAAGAATCAATGTAGCTGGAAGAGTATTTAGCTTAATTCGATGGGGTTTCTTGGGAAAAAGGATGGTGACGAGAAAAACTAAAATAATGATCTACAAATCGATGTTCCTCCCTATTCTTTCCTACTCTTCCGAATCATGGACCATCACCTCGAAACACAAGAGTCGGATCCAATCCATGGAGATGCGGTACTTTCATAAGGTGGAATGAAGGACACGACGAGATAGAGTACGGAATAATACCATTCGAACTAACCTCGGAATCAAACTGGTTGAGAGCATCCTAGATGGGCAGAAGCTAAGATGATTCGGACACCTCCTTAAGATGGACCAAGAAAGAACTGCCAGAAAGACATATGAGATTGGCGTGGAGGGAAGAAGGCCAAGAGGAAGACCACACATTTCCTTGGAGGAGAATTTTAAGGAGGCGTTCAAGAGAACTTGGGTTCTACATGATCTCGTTATTACTGCTAAATTGTAAGGTATAGGTAGCCCTTTATAAATTAATCATTAGTCCAAAAAATTCAAAATATTACTTTTTTTCTTCTTACCCTCCTAGAAAGTTTTATTTTAACAAATACAATGTTTTTTGTTATATAAATGTATAATATATATATTAGAGTACAGGTATTAATGATTGTAATCCTAAAACTCCCCTTGCCAACAATGGCAGAATGTATATATAAAGGATTAAGGAATCAAATAAATCAGTGCATGAAGTGATCTCGTGTGTCTCATTACTAGTCCCTTTTTCTCTCTTTTTTTATAAGTGTTTTCGCTCGACTAAATATATCTGGTGCCGAGACCCAAGACCTTTAGATAAGATATTTGCATTGATTGATTTGCATAATACGTAATAACGGAAACTTATTTTTGTTTGTCTTTTTTATATCTCACAGTCGTTTTTATTTCTATTTTTCGTTCACTCTTATTTTGCTTCTGCCAATATTTTATGGTAAACAACAATATTTTGAGAGCAGCGATTCTCATAGTGCCAGATAATCCTCCTGTAGTTACAATGATAGAGTCACAACAGGATCAGTGGTTTCCACTACTACCTAGTACGGCCTTGGCGGCAGCACATGCGAGCAATTTAGAATGGATGTACCATATATTGGCACCGCTACGTCGTAGGACTTAAGGTAGGCTGTCTCAGATCTAAACAAATTCACCGGTGAGATGGGCTAAATCATTTTATAAAAGGAGGAGATACACGACTTAGAGACACCGTGGAACCTGGTGAAGGACAGAAAAAAGCGCTCGGCGGCGAATGATGGCCACCCGAAATAGACATCTTTCAAGATATGAGGCCCAGGCAGAGTAACGGAAAGTTCGCGGGAGTTATTCTCGATAGTTTTAATAAAATCACAGAAAATATGAGGGAAACAAGGATTGTAGCGGTGCACGCAATCATGACATTCCCCCAAACAATATTAAAAGTACAATTAGCCAGAGAAACAGGAAAACGAGTAGGGTTGCCCAGGGAACTTCATGGCCTGTGCACAGGAAATGATGGACCCCAGTAAGAGAGAAGAGGAGATGAGAATGGATGTTGAAGAAAAGGAATGGAAATGGGTCTCATAATGTCGGCCAAGAGCTGAACAGAACTTCCGGAGAAAAAAAGGTTTCAGTGGTCGTAGGCGAGAAATGAACGGGACTAGAGAGAGACGATCGAACCAGACCAGTATACCAAGAAACGGGGGAGGAAGAAAGACCGAAGATGCCATGGTTATGGCAGATCCGGACACTTAGTGACCCACTACTCGCGCACAAGTGCGGGGAAGAGAGGCATATTGCAAGGCCCCGTATCTGTATAGACCAAGGGAAACGAACCAAGTCGAACTTATGGAAGTGAACGCACAGGAAATAAGGAGAAGAAGGATGGCAAGGAGATCACATGGATTGGAAACGGAGTCACCCGAAACGTCCGAGGCTTCAGAAACAGAATTGGAAGGAGGGGAGAGAAGATTTGCAGAAGCATGTGATAACGGCAGAAGAGGAGGTTGATGGACGGATAAAGAGGCGTATCAGCGGAGAGCGGAGCGGTCTAGCAATCATCAGCGTAGGGGGAGTGCAATGCCTTATCGAAAACGGGAGATCAAACACCATCTTCTGCCTAGAGGCGTTGGTGAGAATGAGTGAAGGAGAGTAGACTTATCTGTTGTTGATGACGTGGGTAGTGGAATTGAGGCTCGCCCTGTTGATCCTGTTCGCAGACGATACAGAATGGTGGAGCATGACCATCAGAGATTACCTTGACCCTCTGCTCTACCTGAGGTGTGAGAAGTATGGACACCCTGCCAAGGCATGCACCGAGGACCTAGCATTTAAGTGGTGTCTTGGCACCAGGTATAAATTTAAAGAATGTCCGGAAAAGAAGCAGGGATTGGCACCGCGCTACAGAACACCGCTACATCTGGAGACGATGGCCGTGCAGGCGAAGAGAACCCGGAATGCGTAGGCTGCAGATCCTGCAGGTCAATATGAGCCGAAGCAGAGTGGTCGCGGACGAACTTAGGACTCTCGCCCGAATGGTCGATATCATGGTCCAACCATGCTTTCACAACAATGTAATTTCAGGTTTTGGTATGGCGGCGAGGGTGGTCGCTTTGGCCTATGGAACGAAGGAGGCTTAGAGCGGCGATAGTGATAGTTAATCCTTCCCTCGTCGTTATGGCACTGAACGTGAGGTGTGGAAGGATCTCCTTCGCCCTTGTTTCGTCGTACATGCCGCTTGAAGGAACAACGGAGGCATTAATGAAAGTATTGCTGCTGGGAGGCTGCCTTACTCAAGTATTATAATACGTTAGTCTGTTCCGAAACCAACTCAAGGAGCACGGCATGGGGGTTTAGTTCCCAAAGACGCCAGCGGAAAGCTGATGGAAGAGGGCGTGGCTAGGTGTCAGGTTGTCGTTATGAATGAGCTTTCTGGCCCCACATTCGTGAGTGCGAGAGTTGGTGAGAAGCCAGAGTTGGATTTACGTAACACTGACCACGGCTCCCATGGCGAAGCGAATAGCGGACTGGGCCCTAAGGTCAGACACAAACTCTGACCACCGGGTAATAGCCATTAGTGTAGTGGAGGAGGAAGGCGGAGCCCTAACGGAGAAAATGGGCTTTTTGACTCGATCGGTGAACTGGAGCGAATATTGGTGGGTCTGATGATGGCCTTATATATCTGCAACTTCAGCCTCAGAGAGACTTGCCGGGACTTGAGCAGATTATATAATCTGTAGGTCTTCTGGTTCTGGTGGGGCACTCTGAGTCTCTCCGGGACGTGGCTGGAGAAGGTGAAGTGCCTATCCAGTGTGACGCCCAGGTAGAGAATAGAGATGGAGATCCGCTGGTCAACATAGGCGACTTTGAAGGAGGTAGGTAGTGGCTTCTTTCCTTTTTGGAACGACATCAAGATGGCGTCCGTTTTTCCAGGGTTCCCCCTAATCCCAATATTTTTAAGTGATGGTGGCTGCAGCGTCTTGAGTGTGGGTTAAGGCTATTTAAGGATTTATGCTAGAAGCGTAGATGCCGATGTCGTCCGCGCAGGGTGCTTCCACTGACTTTGGTTGTCCTATCGCTAATACAGATGCTGTAAAGACAACGAAGAGTATAACGATCTTGTACTGATCCCTGAGATACTGCGCAGGTGGTGAGGGCTGGAGAGGAGAAGCTCTCGCTAACCCGAACGACGAGAGATCTTACGCTCAGGTTGCTTCCGACGAGTCGGAATAGGGCGCAGGTAAACTTAAATTCCTCCAGTCGGCGGAGTAGGAGCGGGTGAGAAACACTCTCGAAGGCTTGAGAGAAGGCAGTGTAGTGAGGATGAAGGGCGTCGGGATGTTTTTCTTCATCTGCCCTATGGTCGGCATTTGGAGCTTCGCCACTGATGGTGCTCACAGGCGACTCCCCGTCGAAAGCCGCTCTGCTGTGGTGGGATGACATTTCCTCTCTGCAGTGTTCCATCAAGTTGTGGTTGATGAGCCGTTCAAACACCTTGCTCATGTGCGAGAGGAGGTTGATCGGACGATAGTGCTCAGTCGAGTCTCCCTTCTTTCCCGGTTTGAATAGAGGTACCACGATCACTCGTTTCCATTTGGTGGGAAAGTACGAGATCTGCATACATGTTCATTAGGAAGGGTTTATCCTCCCTAGGAAGCATCTGAATCAGTACATACGGGATTCCGTCCAGTCCCGACATCTTGTTCCCTTTGACACGTCGTAGTACAGACTCAAGTTGGTTGAAGGAGGGGAACATAGGCTTCTCATTGGGGCTTGGTGGTCCAGGTTATGGATGAGGTGCACTGGTCGTCCGTTCAGCATCCCTCGCTCCATAGGTTATGTCCAGGAGTTCGGCCTGTTTCCCCGATTGGGCTGTGGCATGAACTTGAGTATGGTAACGTCGGTTGCATCCACCTCCTCCAATGTCCGTAGTGGCGTAACCGCAGGAAGAGTTTCTTCGAGTTTTTTTTTTTTTGTTCCCCTTCCTGGCATTGCTGCCATACGGGGTTCGGCAACAGTGGGGTAGTGCGTTCGAAACTCCACCTGTACCCTTTCCAGTCGGTGCAGATATAGTTGCCCAGTGTACTGGTGGACGGATACTATTGGCGATCTTCGCCGGTGTTGCAACCAAGCAAGAAGACGTTACCAGCGAGCGAGACGTCTACCGGAGTTTTCAGTGCTTCAAGAAGAGTACAAGAGTGCTAGAAGGAACCTCCGACAAGCCATTGAAGAAAGCAAACGACAGTGCTGGAGAGAACTCTGTGATGAGGTTGATGCAGACCCATGGGGTAGACCTTACAAAATAGCGCTTAAGAAACTTTGTAAAGGCACGATGCAGCTCCCCACGAGATCGAATGTTGTAGACAGTATTGTCAGAACACTATTCTCTGAATAGGCGAATACTACTGAATGTATAGACAATACATATTTAACGGATTTTCCACAAATCACGCAGGAAGAATTAGAGGACATCGCCTCGGACCTACAACATGGCAAGGCACCAGGATTGGACGGAATTCCGAATGTGGCCCTGAAGGTGGCTCTCAGGAAAAGGCCAGAACTTTTCATCGATCTCTTCAGTTCTTGTATTCGTGAATGTTCAATCCCGAAACCTTGGAAGAGACAGCGCCTCGTACTTATTCCAAAGAGTAAGGGAAGACTGGAGGACCCGTCAACCTATCGTCCAATTTGCTTATTGGATACTATGGGTAAGGCATTATAGAAAATCCTTTCCCTCAGGCTACAAGAGTTCATGGCCTCTCGCGAGCTCAATTCGGGTTTCTTAAAGAGCGATCCACGATAGATGATGTTGGATTGGTAGTCGAGATGGCCCGTACAGCAATTGTAGGAGCAAGGTGGAGGAGAGGTGCTAAGTGTTATGCAGCAATCATCACGCTAGACGTTAAGAATGCCTATAACACTGCAAGATGGACCTGCATAATAGAT
>NW_027108103.1:40192-47149 GCF_000696795.3 Halyomorpha halys | reverse complement strand
GATGAAGATATCCATTAAAAGATTTATTCCTAACAGCTAGAACGTTCTTTCAATATTCTTATGCTGCATAAAGAAGATATAATACAAAAAGAACTTATGGTCAGTTCGTCTATAACTTGAAGTAGATAATATATCGAGAAAATAGCATCTCGAAACCAAAACTTCAATCATTAATAACTTTTTTATCTTCTTCGGAAATTGGTAATAACGTAATTGCAAAATCGTCGATAAGATAAGGCAACATCATTAATTAGTCGACTGACTCTCCGGGTTGTTCAAGCCGGTGACATGGGCTTACTAAGTGTGCTAAAGGGGCTTGTCGTATTGCTGCCCGTCTTGATCAGCACAATGGCAGCGATGATGCTTGTGGGTGTGTCCTACAACTTCATCGCCCAGAAGTCCTGCAGTCCCGAGGGTGTGCCCGAGGACATCAACGGTTTCATCTGTGGTGATGGGGCAATTCTCGACGAAGTCAATGGTTAGTATAATTCACTAAGCACTTAGCTCCTAGTTTTCACTAAGTTGTCATATGTTAGATCATACTCAGTATCGCGATTAATGCAGAAAGTGCCCCGAGACGAACATACAGAAAACGCTCTTACACATTTATTAGCATTTTTTCGTCATATTCGAATTTCACACATGAAAAGGTCTTTCATTATCTTCTGATGCTACCTACACATTATAAAAGACTTAATGTAAATCTTATTCCTTTAGTGATCATTAATTGTATTGTCAGATTTTCACAATTATTTATTTTTACTTTCTACAAACAAACATTGAAATTTGTGTCCAGCCTATTACCTAGTAGCCAACAGAACTCACACTACACACAATTGAATATCTGGATATTATAGCCATGCAATTTTTCGTTTACGTTTATATATAAACAATAATCTGAGGAAAAATACCGACGGTTCAAGATCTCTAGGTTTAGAGCTTTGTGGTCTGCATAGCTGAGAAATTAAAAATTTATATAAATTAGCCTATAGTGAGTGTTAATTATAGGTATCAGTGGGATAGGGACTAGATATCTCTAAAGGGTAAAATGCTTTAGGTGGGAGGGTCATTTGGAGCGGAATATTTAGTTCTGCTTCAATACATTCAAGGTGAATTGGGTTAAGGATGTCAGGATGTGAAATGAAGGTTTTAGAAAGGTGTTGCTCGAATTTTTGTGATATTCTTCATCAGTTATGATCTAGGTTTAGGATTCGGTGAGAAGTAGGGATTAAAATTCAACAGTTTTTTTGGTAGTCCTCCATAATGATTTGTCAGTAGTTGTATGATTTTTGGTAAAGTCAATTTAATTATCAATTTTGAATTTTATGATTTTTACTTTTAGTTTCATTAGTACTACTTTTTGTATTCAATTTGGTGAAATACGTTTTGTCAGTTGGATATCCTATGTCACATCGATCTTGCTCTGCGTTTTTCCTTAAAAAGATACGATATGCTGTAGCAGGTTATTTTGTTTATTGTTATTGATTCTATTAGCAGATGTGTTGTCAGTTATACTTGTTCTTATTGATGATGTGAATTTTTCAATAGCTTCGTCAATTTCTTGTTTTGTCTTCAGTCGAATGTTTAAGTCCAGTTTAGTTTTCAGGTTACATTTAAATTTGTCCCAGTCAACTCTTCCTGTAAGCAATGAAGGAGCGGGGAGCGGAGGGCTTTGGTATAAAGCTTTAATGTAAAAAAACAAAAAACAGAACGGGACTATGATCTGATGAAAGGTCGTTCAGGGATTCAACAATAGCTCGAGAGGGAGAAATCGGGGAGGAGATAAATATGTCTAGGATATTAGGGCTCTTTTTGAGGGATATCGGTCAATTTTGGGAAGCAGAATGAAATAGGTAGGTGGAAACACCGGATAGGATGTTACCACAGGAGTTAGATGTGCGCCATCCCCATCGTTGGTGCTTAGCATTATAGTCTCATCCAGCAATGAAGCCCGGTCCGAGGGTCGTAATAAGGAATCAAGGAGGTTATAAGAAAGGTTATTACACGGACGGTATACAACTGAAAAGGTAACATGGAAAGGGCGAGTTGGAATGATAACCGAGTTTGATTTAATAGCATCAGATGGAAGGAATGCGGGAATGGGATAAGGATTTGTGGATAAGGATGCAAGAACCGGATGGGAAGTGTTATCTGGGTGGTCTGATCTATAAGTGATGTAGTCACGTATGTAAAAGTATGTCCTTTGTGTGAAATGAGTTTCAGTCAGTAGGGCTGTGTCAATGTGTTTATCATGTAGGAATAAGTCGAGTTCGTCACGGTGATTTTGTAGGTCTTTAGCATGCCATAACAGGAAAACTAGGAGTTTTGTGCTCATCGTGGGAAATTAAGTGAGATTTCGGAAAGGATTTCTCACAAAAATGAGAGGTTTAATGGTCTCTTGAAGATCTTTCAGGAAGGATGTGAGGATAGAAGTTATATCTATTGGATTTTAGTAATGAGGTTTTGGATCAGAAGCTTGGGATGGATAGTTTATTTGACTAGAAGTACTAAGTTAGGGCTGGGATAGTCGTGATATATGTGGAGCTAGGGTATGAGGAGCTGTTTCGGTTTTCAATGGTCGTTGGTACGAGGAGTTGATTGGAGCAGCTGGACAAGATGGAACTAGGAGTGGATGTGGTGGCAGTAATTTTATCCGTAAGGGTGAAATGAGGAGGATTTTGATGTCGTGAGGCTGATATGAGAGGTCGGGGGATGGGTCGGGAGCTTAGGTTGAGAAGTCTGAGGCCCCTGACGTCGAGGATGGTTTTTCTTGATTGTGATCTCAGAGTGAGTCCGGGTTGAGTTTTGAGATCGATCTTGGGTTTTTGAATCAGACGAATGCGATTCGGTGACAAGTCTTCAAGTTTGTGAAAATTTCCAAATTTTGAGTTTCAAGCGGCAGGATACGCGTTTGTTCCGAGCCTTTTGAAGCCATGAAATGTGATCTCACCTCGTGGAAATTTTTGTAGATTTCACAGCCTCTATAGCTTGCGGTGTGGTCTTTTTGACAGAGAGCAGATTTTTCCGGTTCATCCCGCGGTTTCTGGCACGTTTCAGTTGCGTGAGGACCACTACATTTAACGTGCCTAGGCTGGTGATGGCAATAGGCCTTTGTATGCCCTAAGTTTTGACACATGGTGCACTAGACAATAATAGGTTTTTATCTGGGCTTCTCAAATTTAACTGTTGAATAAACCAGCCTTTTAATCTGAAATATTTGAGGAATATTTCGGACTGGCTTTAAATAGACAAGGAATAACGGAAGTGGGTATTTTTCAGTGGAGTGAAGAACGCACATATATTTCTTACATTGTGGCCAATTTCGTCTAGACCTGATTTGATATTCTGTGGGAGTAGTTGAGTGAAGATCTCTTAAAACCGCTCTGTATGCCTTCTCTTGTTTTAATTGGTAGCTGTGAAAATCGTAGTTTTTTTGGGTCAAATAATTGACAAGATTTTGATAATGTTCCTTAGTGGATGTGTTGATCTTGATGTCTTAAACACGTGAGAAACATCTAAAGTTTAGCTGTCCGATCAAGTTAGCAATTTCTGGACCGAACGAAATGAAAATTTCTATTTTACTGACAAAGGTTTAGGATCAGAGAGTATTGGAGATGGATTTTTTACAATAATAGAATTATTGCTGGTTGAGGTGTTAAGTGTGGTTATTTAAGGTTTCGTGGCTGCAGTAGCCTGACTGCTAGTTTCAGGCTGTTCTACTGCCTTTTTGGATTAAGCTGATTTATTTTTTTTGTTTAGTGAATTGCCCGTCGACCCGGGGGCTGCCTTTCTGTACCGATTTGGAAGGTTACGTCTCTTTAAATACTGTGAATCTGTCTCATCCAGCTTGAAGATTTGGCTTCTCCTGCATTTTCTGTTGGCTTACAACCACCCCTCCTCTGATACACTGTTTAAGTAGTGCCTGCTGAACTGGGATCACTTTCATCCGTGGAGCACTCCCTTTCAAGTGACCGGGCAGCCTTTCCCTGACAGTTAGATCTGATAGTTAGATACTATCTTTTATGAATTTTTTTGTTACTTACACACCTTTATCTACTTTTTTTGGTGTATACTAAAATTTTACTAATATTGATTGCATTATCATCTTTTGAATCAAGATCTATTTATGATAATGACTAATGATAAAATTAGGAACCATATTATTATGAAATAGGATCTATTTCTGTATGTAATATGAAGATACAACGCAGTGGGTTGATTACACTATATTTTTATACATTAAATTTAGTTCACGAATTTTTGAACGGTAGTAAACGGAATCATCAATGAAGATGTTATTATCATGATAATAGAGTAAGGGGAACAACTGCCGGAATAGCATTCAGTACATATAAAATGCATCTGATATTGACAAAATATTATCTGTGCTCGGAAATATTTTCTACATATGAAAATGTTTTCGAAATTGATTAGTAAAAAAGTTATCAATCAAACGTACAAAAGGACTGATCTCATCTTTAAAGTAAGCCACTTGAACACTTATTTTATTTGTCAGTCTACACAAAGGAATATATTTGTTATCTTTATTCATAAAATAATCTCATGCTCACTTCTCTTGAAGTGTTCGCTATCACGAATCTAGACTTATATTAAACATCAAACACCATCTCAGATGGTAAATAAAATAAAATAAATCTGAATACAACAGTAAACAGCACTTCACTTTTCAAAATAATTTTTTTAAGGAAATAGAATGAAAGAGATTAAATACTGCCCATCAGTAATCACTTAGCATGCCAAACTTACAAATAATTTATCAATGAACTGATAAAAATCTAATCTATTTACTACTCCTTATAGATACTACTCCCTGCTTCCAGCTTAGACCACTTTCATAATTAACGTTAAATGAATTTTATGTAATGTTGAAATTACAACCACTATCTAATGATTCATTTTTGACAATATCTTAAAAATTACACTGGATTGGCTGTAAATATCATGATGGACTTGATCTATTTATGTTTTGTAATTAGGTATTTTATTTCTATTTGTTTTTTTTTTAAATTTTATTATTGATCATTTTAATTTAATTTATTTTATTTTATTGTTCTGTCTGCGAAATTTACGAGGATTGTTGTCGTAAACGGGAAGGGGGAAATTGAAGTGTGATGACACTGAATATCGGTCATAATACATATCTCCCTGTGTAAACATAGGCTAAAGATATTTATAGAGGACTTTGCATGTGTGTTTTTTTGTAGTTCTTTTACATGACTTGCTGTAAGATGGCAATGATAGATACTAAGATAAGTTGTCACTCACCTTGACGATAAGCTGAAGCAGAAGAGATGGAGGGTTACAATGCCATTCAGACCTGATTGTACGGCTTACCTTCTCTTCTGTCCAAGATCGTTGATTTATTTTAACCAAATTTCGTAAATATATCTCTAGCTAATCGCACCATACACATACAAATATTTGCCCATTATAAATTATTCATTTACTTAGCTTAATGTGGACCCGATGTCCTTTTGTTATCGCCAAGAGCCCAACTTCCAATGCAATATATAATGTACAATACAATGACCGAAGTTATTAATAATTTAACTCTAATACCTTTTGTTACAGACATAACAACGACAACAGCATCCATAAGGTCTGCTTGTTCAGCAGTGGCTTCCTCGTCATTTGGTTTTCTACGAGATGTTACGGGGAAGAGTAGACCCTTGATGTTCGTCGGTGTCATTGGGGAACTGATCACTGTCAGCACCTTCTTCATGGCTGCCGTGTATTGGTCGTCTTCAGCTTGGATTCCACCACTGGTACAAACATTTGTATCTGGCGCTTTTGGTGAAACTATCATGCAGCTGGGAGCAACATGCCTCCTCATACAGGAGTCAACGCCGGAGGAATTACCATCGAGGTAACATATAATCGAATCAGACTATCTAAGTGCATCTATTACATTATTTTTGATTTTTTTAATTCATGAATAAATAGGAGTAAAGAGTACACTAAACTTCGAGAAGAACGATTAAATTCCATGGAAATTGAAGAATATTTGAATATGGTTTATAATACGGTTCTAACAACCACTGCAAATGTTTATAATGTATAAAAGTCAAATAATAAATGTGTTTAGCGCTCTAAATACTGGAATGAGGAAGAATTATTAGCTATAAAATAAGGTAGCATGGAAAATATACCAATCTAATTACACGGACAAGAATTCAATAAAATACAACCTAAAAAGAAATTTTCGTTTATTTATGAATCATAGTGATATTTTGTAATCAATAAAGGTGATTAGAAATATATTGAACGAAGATGATAACAATTAAAAATCATTATTGATAAGAAATATATTGAACGAAGATGAAGAAATAATTACCGAACTCTAAAATAAAATAAAATTCTTAAAATAAATATAAATATAAAATAGTTGAATAAGACGGTATCATAATATGTAAGATGACATTATATTAAAGAATATGGCCATTAAAGAGCTTGAAGGCCGCCGCAGGCTGGATAGCGGAGATGAAACTGAAAAAATGAAGACTGAAAAATGACACAGTTGTACACTATAAAGTGTCAAGTTTTTTGTTTTGCATGGGACAATTCATAACAAAAACAGTCATAAAATTAAAATTAGCTGGGGCGCGATTAAGCATATTCTGTCATGAAGAACTATAACATATATTAACTGTAGAAAACAAATCTAGTTAAATAAAATTAACAAAAGACAGCTATTTGCCGATGTAATCATCAATGGCTGTTCTTAATGGCTAGCAAAGATGTACCCCTGTCAATTTAGTAAGTGCGGAAGTCTAAACATTAAAAATGTTTTAAAAAACTGAAATGGATTGTAAAAGGAAACTGTAGGGGTGAAAAAAATTGTTTATTATATCCTATTATTGTATCTCTTTTTTTCTGATTATACCATGTATGTGTAATTTATATACGTCCGATTACGGATTGATAAGTATGCTGTGT
>NW_027108103.1:37313-39622 GCF_000696795.3 Halyomorpha halys | reverse complement strand
AACTTTTAATTTTTCAGATAAACTTAACATTACTATTAACTATAGAGCGTTGATAATAAAGAGATAATGGTGTTATATTGATCTGTATTTAAAAGTTTCAAAAATTAATCAAATAGTGACAAAATAGAGTGAAATTTGACTCAAATTAATGACCTGCGGAGAATAGCCTGGAAAAAGTTTTTAATTAATTAGGTGTGAGGTGTAAATTTATATTTAAGATTGTCTTTAACGATGGCTGAATTGGCTGAAACTTTAAACTGTTTTTCTAAACTGAAGAATTTTTCTAGGCTTAATCTGGATACTAATTATTTATTTAAACAATTAAAAATATTTTTGGCCATCATGCCATAGATCTGTACAATATTTTTGATTGTCATGAGTCCCATATTTCAAAAAGAATCACCTAGAGTCAAGTTATGTTTAAACATGTATGTTTTTAGATATCGATGCTTTGTTACAGCATGTTCAGAACGAAAGAGGCACAATTCAAAATTTCTCACGTCAGGAATTTTAAATGTTGTATCCAAAAGAGCAGCATGCCAGACCAAACCAAATGGACTATCTATGTAAAATAGCTTCTGTCTAATATTCGAAGCACAAAAATCTTTTTTTGATTGGTTCCTCCTTTTCCTCTAGATTTAAAATATACATGTGACATCGAGGAACAATACTAATGCCCATTTTTAAAGGCTTTCAATTTGTTTGATGAGGTTCAAACTTTACTAAGGGCTTATAAATAATAGTGAGCCATTTTTTTCCTTCATCTTTCCCTTAACTATTTTTTCTCTATTTTTTTGGAGAAACCTCTGTAAATTGAAAATGATACTGTTTACTTTTATCAATTTATTTATATATCGGATTTGTTAATTAGTCTTCAGAAAGTTATTACAGTAAAATTACAAAATTCATAACTAAACATGAGTGCTTGGTTGAAAATTTCTTCTCATATAACTTTTTTTAAGACTATATGTTATTATTAGTTCGTTTTTAGGTAAACTATTGAATGATGTGTGATAAGTTAAAAAATTAAATTTACTTTTCATGCTCTTTAATTTATTTTAACCTTGTGTATTCCCACTTCTTTTTTCTTTCAGGCTTCAGGTTTATATGACAGCGAACCTTTTTTTGATGCTGGTTGGTGGAACTATTTCTACTATGATCCTTACTACCTTCGGCTACCGATGGCTATTCACCGTGGCCATTGGCCTGCAAGTAATTGCCTTGCTCCTGGTAATAATTTTAGTCAAAGAGAAGGAGAATGTCACCAAGAATGTTCAAGATTCGCTGGCGAATTTAAAGAAAGTCTTCCGTTGGAGAGAGAACGTTATCGTACTTTGGTTGATGTTGTTCGCTGGACCGATAACGTTATCCATATTAACTTGTAAATATTACTAACTATTCTATAGCTACTTAAAATAAGAAAAGAGATTAAAATCACTAAAAAGAACATAGATAAATATTTTAATCTATTATTATTATTTAAGTAAAACTATCTTTTACAATAGGATAAAATAGACTGTCTGTGTAAAAGAATATGGCTAAAAATAAACAGTTCCAAAAACTCGGTATCGTCTTAAGTCCCATTTCATGATTTATATTATTGATCATGTGAATAGACCTTTGAAGAATTTTGGAAAATTTTCACTACTTACTTATTATAAAACATTATTACAATTCTTAAACATATTTCTTCACAAATGAAACCAAAATGTCTATTTATAATGTTCAATATGAACTTAATTTTCCCATTTTTGATGTAATATGAAAATGAAAGTCAAATATTAATATCTTATAGTATTTTTTTTTACAGTAATATTCATCATTGCTTATTATCCGTTAATGGTAATATTATTAAGATTAAACTCGTTCCTGTTATGGAATTTCTCAGATGAATGAGGCTTGTTTTCCAAGACTATCCAAGAATCTTGGTATTTATTTTCCAATAAACTATTAAACCCCCCTAAAACGCTAGTCTGTGGGGCAAGGATTTTTAAATCAGGTGAGAATTCACAGGCACGAATTTTATATGGGGTTACTGAATAAGCTTCGACAAGAATATGGATTTTCCTTATCGTCTTTTTGCACAGTGCTTGTAGACGAGATGAATTGATTATGTTCTTAGAAAGGTTTGCAGTATTAATCATGGTAGAAAAAATAAAATTCTAGCGTGTAGATCAAAGGTTCGAAAAGTTTATTTTGTTAAAATCATCATTAATCATTTATCTGGTTTAATGGTTTAACGTAACACTTTCACGTGTTTTAAAATCTGTAAGAAGCTGGAAAAAACAAATATATTCACTTAAATATTT
>NW_027108103.1:33640-37083 GCF_000696795.3 Halyomorpha halys | reverse complement strand
TATATATTGAAATAAGTATGGCTTAGAGTCAACAACAATCACATTTATATTAGTTTGCTGAAGTCACCGATTTAATTTCAAAATTAATTCGATTTTTCTTCTTTTTTTTTTTGCAGCTGAGGGTGCAAACAACTCATCTTTTTACCAGATTCAATTTCGGTTCTCGATGTACGAAACCTCCGCTTACACCTCTTACAGTTTCGTAATCGCCATTGTTGGTAATTAGCTTTTTTTTTCTATTCAACTATATTGTATTAACTGCTATTTATCATTTTAATTCAATTGAATAGGTTCAATGGTGGTACCAGTAATCCTGAGGAAGGTATTTCATTGTAAGGATCTGACGATCGGCATCATCGCGTCTATCATGAACTGCTTGGGACCCGTTGCATTGGCCTTCGTCGAGACTCGACTTTGGCTATATTTGAGTGAGTCCTACAGGCAAAATTTTAACTAATCTATGTTTTATTCCAACCCGATATCGATATGACAGCAAGGCACCTTTAATTTTAGAATAAATAAGGCAGATTTTACTAGATATTGTTGCAAGTAATCAGCATGAAAATCCCAGGAATAGAGCATACTGTACGCAAATCACACTTATGCGGTCCTTATGAATCTATTATTACATATATGTAAAAACGTCAATACGTAGTATGTGATTATAGACTCAAACACACAAACGCAGGAATGTCAATTATTCATTGTAGCTCTTGTGAACAAATAGATAATGTCCAATAGTATCTCACGAAAAATATTTTGGCTTTTTCACACAAAATATTTTCTCGAAAAACATTCCAACGAGTAAGATATACTTTTACTTCTCTTTTTAATGAAGAATGAAGGAAGCATTTGTTCAGGAAATAGGAAACAAAATAGGAGTAATTGGTTAGATACATCCCATTATTCAAAGGACTTGAATAATATCAAAATCGTTTTATTTTTCAATACTTTTGAAAATTCAAGACCATTTGGATAAACTGAATCCAGTTTTACAATAAATATCTACAAACTAGAGAAGGTTGAAATTATCCTGTATACCAATATACTCTACCACTTGTGCGCTGTATATCACTATACTGCCGTCCAAGTAACCAGCAGAGCCTGGGATCACAGGGAACGGAAGACTGAACTGAAAATGTAATGAATTCATATCGTTAGGCAGTAGAGGAATCCTGATAACTTATTTCATGCTGCACAAAAATATCGTACTACTACTCTGCAAACTATGTTTTCTTAAGCAGAAAAAATAGTACCAGAGTTGCATACTAGACACTGGTGCAGCATACTGCCTTCTGTATGAACAAAATTATTCGATACTATACCACACACTGCTACTGGATACTGGCTTCCATAAACAGAAGCTATTAGCATTAGAAGCTATTCACTCGGCTACGTGCACCTATAATTGTATCAAATATAGTTACATTTTATTTAAATAAAATTACATTTCATTTTCTAAACGTAATATTTGTAGGTTTTCTTTTAATTTGGATGTATTAGATTTAATTTTGAATAGATTAATTTACTTTTCAGTTATGTAAAAAGGATATCTTAAAAAATGGTACAAATACAGGTGGGAAACAATGCAGCATGTAGATCTTCTGTTAAGCAATTAATCTTAATTTCCCTGCCTTCATACCCATAAGAATGACTGGTCAGTCTCTGCAAGAATTTTCCCATAATTCTAGTGCCAAAGAACTTTCCTAACATATCTCTTGATTTTTTTTCTAATCCTTCCAATATAGAAAAATTTCTTGGTTTAATAAATGAATAGCAGTATGTGAGGAACAAGATTCATCGTGAATATTACCTTTTTCTTCTGTGGGTATCGACTGTTTTGTTTCGTACACTTTGAAATTTAATATATACATACATATTACCAGAGTAATGGTATATGCGTACCTACATTGACATTTTCCCTTGGCTTGCCTAGTGGCATTATAAGGTTAATTGCAGGAACCAATTAAGGTTGTTGAAATATGTTGCTAACGCTAGAGGATTTTTGGGACGGAGAGGAACCGTTCCGCTGGTGTTGACGACTTAAGGCTGTAGAGTTCAAAGCCTTCGTTTAGGACGTCCTTTAAGGGGACAGTGCTCTGCGAGTTACATTACATAAAAATCAGTGAAGACTAAAATGACTTTATTCTAACATATTTACAAGAACTACATGTTACTGTTACTGTTACTCAGTCTCTATCTTCCCGGATATAATCCCGGGAAAACCGGATCAATTTTTATTAATAAGAAGAATCCCGTTTTTTTCAGTCTAATTTTTTTTTAGTCACGTGAATTCTCTTTTTTTTTATTATTTTACGATGACGTCTAATGGCATAGTAAGACCGGGCGTACTTAATCTGGACAATTTCAACGTGGGAAACCAACCACCTCCAGTTGAAAACATTCCACTACCCCCAGAAGTAGTTAACCAACCACCGGAGCTGGCCCCGCTACCGGAAGTCTCATTGGCAGGAGCTCACGCGACCACCTTAGAATGGGTCAAGGTCCGCACGGCGACGGCTCAAGACCTGAGGAAAGCTGTTTCCGACCTGGAACGATTCACCGGTGAGACGGGGGAATTGAATCATTTCCTTAAAGGAGGGGACAGACTAATAGCTCGGATTGTCGCCAAGACAAACGAGAGTATATTAGATAGTGATGATGCCGAAGCATTGAGGGCAGCGGTCGTCTGTAGGGTGAAACGTAGCATTCTTAATCAGATCCAGGCATACGAGGAGACACCCTGGGACGTAGTCAAGGTGAGGCTGAAGAAAGCATTCGGAGGAGGGCGATGGTCCCCAGAAGAAGATATTTTCATGATGTTTAGGGAAACGAAGAGGCCAAAGCAGTCGAGTGGACAGTATGCTGGCGAGGTACTAGCGAGGTACAACCGTATTGCGGACAAATTAAGTGAAGTGATGGCGGCAGACCAAGTAGAGGGCCGAATGCAGTTTTTATCGGTCCAGTTAGCTAAAGAACTGGGAAAAAAGGAAGGCCTGCCGAGGGAGCGATCCTTCGTTGAGTGTGCACAAGAACTAATGGACTCATGTGCCCGAGAGGAGGAAGCCCGAATGGAAGTGGAAGAGCCCGGGGTGGATGCGGGTGGAGTACAATCAGCCAAGGAACATTCAAAATTTTGGGAGAAGGCGGGAAAACAGAGATAGCGGAAGAGACAGGGCGAGATACCAGGAGAATAGAGTGAATCAGGAAAAACACAGGAGTAACGGAAGAAGAGAAGACCGAAAATGCCACGGTTGCGGCAAGATCGGACACCTGGTGGCGCAGTGCCCACTCACCAGGTGCTTTGAATGCGGTAATGAGGGACATATCGCGAAACAATGCCCTTATATATACAAGAGGAGAGAAGCGAACCTCGGCGAGCCTATGGAGGTAAATGCCCAACGAGTAAGGAAGTACAGGGTGATAAGATCGGGAGGATCAAC
>NW_027108103.1:32811-33590 GCF_000696795.3 Halyomorpha halys | reverse complement strand
TGAGAAGATGGAGTGGCCAAGAGGAGACACCCCAGGTACAGGTATGTAGTTGCAAATTAATCACCTTGGGTGGACCCTGTAGCGTGTTAGGAGAGTCAAGGATGGGGATAAGTAGATGGGGGGTAAGCGGACACAAGCTTACTGTTCATCTAGTAAACAAAATGCCGAGATACTATGAAGTAATTTTAGGGTGTGATCTACTGGGAAAGGCGGGAGCGCAGATTATGAGCAAAGCGGGGCGTTGGAACATAAAAATTGGGAAAAAGCGATTCGAATGTCAGGGTCTAGAAAGGGATAAGAGCATGAGGGTGGGAGCGATTAACAGGGAAGAGAATTGGAGAACGAGATTCATGCACGAATATTCGGACATTTTTTTTAAGGACGGAGATGTGCTGGGCGCAACGGGAGAGACGGTGCACGAAATACCATTAAAGCAAGAGAAAGAAACGTATGTGAAGGAACGGCAGTATCCACAGGCGTTACGGGAACATATAAGGGAAGAGTTGGTGAATTTGAGAAAACAGGGCATAATTGTTAACAGTACGTCACCCTATAATAGTCCCTTGTGGGCGGTTAGGATAAAAGCAACACCGGGAGATAGTAAGGAAAAATATCGCGTTGTGATTGACTACCGGAAGTTGAACGAGAACACGGTAGACGAAAGGTACCCCATTCCCCGTTTAGAGGACATACTGGATAGACTCGGGGGATCAACCATCTTCAGCACCCTCGACCTGAAGGCGGGGTACCATCAGATTAAAATGCATCCCAAACACCAG
>NW_027108103.1:21786-32445 GCF_000696795.3 Halyomorpha halys | reverse complement strand
TATAAACCGGGTAAGGAGAACGTGGTGGCAGACTGGCTCTCTCGTGCTATCGTTATTAACGAGGTGGATGAAGAACAGGGGGAAACGGCAGGGGACGTGAGGCAATTCCTGCGTGAATGGACGCCAGGAGAAGGAGAGACTTCAATTACGCAGACCCAAGCAGAAGAACATCAGACATCGGGAGACGAAAGCTCTACTGGGGGAAGGCCATCTGAAATGGAGGAAGTAGAGGAAATTTTCAACGACAAGAAACTTCAGATCGTGTGGAAAACGAGGACCTCCGGAATGATGAAGGTTGAGTACTCTAGATATGGCCAGAGCTCTATTAATACCTTTTATTATGGTCGGAACCCGCGGTACACGAGGATCAGATATGCCGAGCACTTAACGATGCGTCGAAACCCGGTAAAACATTTTACCTATACGTGGGCAATTCCGTCATCCGGGACAAGATCAAGAGACTTTGGAGACAAGAACTGATAGCGGTGGACAGGACCTTCATTCGATGTACAATGATGGTGGAAACTCTGCGAGATGAGGAGCGACAAAAAGAGGTCACTCTCGCGTACCATCAAGGGAAGACGAACCACCGCGGGCTAAGTGAAACAATACAGCCACTCAAGCGACGCTACTTCTGGTGGGGAATGAAGAAGACAGTACAAGAGGTTATAGGCGGTTGTAATCTATGCCTTACCACAAAATATGACCGCCATCCTCTTAAAGAAGTGCAAGAGGAGACGCCTACCGCCCATAGACCACTCTGTGACATCCAGATAGACTCCTTCACCTGGAAAGGGTATAAGTGGGTGACAGCCATTGAACTCTTCAGTAAGGTTGCTATGGCGCATCAGGTGCGCGAGAAGTCAGCCGGGGCAGTGCTGGCAGCGTTGAGGATATGGTTCCGATTTTATGGAGTCCCGGACTGAATATCGTCTGACGGGGGGCGAGAATTTGACAATGCTGCGATAAGGGAGGAAATGAAGACCCTAGGTGTGGAATGGCACATCAACACTCCCGGTCACCCAAAGAGTCGAGGGGGCGTGGAAAGGCTGGATAGCACTTTGTATGCGACCATTTGAGGGTTTATCACGTGGATAAAGGGCTAGAACCGGATGAGGCGATGATTCGAGCGGTGGCCACGTATAACCACTCAATTCATTCAACCACGGGGTTCTCGCCATTCGAAGTCCTCTTTGGCCTCCAAGGGCGACGGAGAAACTTCACGGACACAGCGGATGCGGAGGGCGAGGTTATTAGCCATGGGATGGTTATGCGACGATTATGGGGGAAAACCAGGGAGCGTATCGAGCGGGAGAAAAATCGACGGGTAGCGCGGGAGAATTCGAATCTCCGGGACGTGATGGGGGACGTAAAAATCGGAACGATTGTGTATCGGAGATTGGGATCTAACCGGGGGAAAGAATTCTTACGCTATGAGGGTCCATTCCGGGTGGTTACGATTAGAGAACACAATGTTGTTACTAAGTCTACAGGAACCAAAGAAAAAGCGGACAGTTCATGTTGAACAGCTAAGGTTCCCCGCGATTGCAACTTTGTTGACACCTGGGATGCCTCCTCGAAAAACCAGAATCATAAGTTTTATTTATTTATTTTTTTTTTGCTATGGTTGTATATATTTCATTTATTTGTGTAATTTCAATAAGATGTACATAGCTCCCGAAATGGTGTATGGTGAGTTGGGGGAAGTTACAGTGCAAAGTGCAAGTGATAAACAAGGAGTTGTGTAAATAGAATGGACAGGTAGAAATACGAGTTTTTGTTTGTAATGTTTCAGAAATACAAGTTTTTGTTTGTAATGTTTCTTATTGCTACTAATATTTTAATTTGACTATGTATGTTTATCATTTTGTTTTATTGGAAATATCTTTCGGATGATGTCTTTTTATTTTTTTTTTTTGAGTTTACGAGGAATTGTTCGTAAACTGGCAGGGGGAGTTATATTTACAGACTGTGTAGTATAAATCTTAATACCTAACTCCCTCTGTCAACAACTCGAGAATCAATAAATGTAGGATTACTGATAGAATAAAGCAGTCTATTATCAGCAACCGTGAGTGTGTTTTCTTCTACCTTCTTTCCTTTTTTCAGATCACCTGATCAAATGTATATATAAGGAGGTGCTCCTTCAATAAAGATCTCACACGGAGACACATTAACTTCTTTGACAGTCTTCCTGCTTCCTTCAATCCAGTACTCCAGTCTATTACTCGATCCCCCCCCTTCCTGCGATGAGGCTATCAACATCACCTTATAACTCCATCTTCTGATGCACCCCCTCCCCTCCCCCACACTTCTTTTTCAACTTCTGACTGTTTTTCTTATTATTTTGCCATTATCTATTGTCTAGGCGTTATTGCCATTATCTGTTGTTCTAGGCGAAACAACACTAGGAGGCCCCTCACCTCCGGATTTTAAATATAGTACATTTAGGATGGATATTTCACAAGTAACAAATAAACATTACAGGTAACCTTAAAATACCAAAGGTAATACCTAACACGATTTATTCCTTTTTCGCTGTTTCTTTTCTGTTTTAGAGGGATCGGAAACAAAAAAAAAAAAAAATCAGTATCAAAGTTGCCATCAAGGGTATTGTGTCAATACCCTTTTTCCCTTCTTTTAGTATTATTCTGACCCAGAACAGACTTAAGTTATATATTTTTTTCTTTATCTTTTGGATCCTCTTTCGGGATTTCGTTTTATTTTGTAGTGAGAAAGTCGGTTTCCTAGCATGGACAGACAAGCATTCATTACCTATAGCAGCGGTCACATATATAGAAGAAATCATTTGGATTTCTTCTTTTATTAAATTTGGTTTTCTAACCGGTTGCTTCTATATAAATTATTATTTATTTGTTTAATTATATTATATATATTTTTTCTTTTTGTTAATTCACTTACCTAGTGACTCACATATATTAACCAATTTTTAACTTATTTATACTGTTTTGACGAGTTATATGTTTTTTTAACCATATTTATATTTTAAATGTTTGTATATATATTTTAACCTAAAGACTAATATTTATTTTTTTAACCTATTTATTTATTTTTAACTTACACGATGTTTTTATCATATGAACAATAATTCTATATTTACATGAACACATATTTACTTATTTAATTTTTAAATAATTTTATATTCATTATATTTATATATTTTTGCAACTAATCGTTATTTCGGATTTCTACTTATTACCTAAGCCTATTATATATATACATTTTTTATATTGATTCTTAATGAATCCTCTATGCAGGTGAAAAGGTTTTGGTATCTGTTGGTAAGTTGTTGATGAAATATGAGTTCAGACCGACAGAGGCCCGAGAGAATAGAACTTGGACAAACTGTATGGGTTCCAAGCGCGGGAGGCCCTGTTCAGGAAGCAGTGGTGGTCTCCGTGATGTCTGTGGATGCCGCTGGAGATGGCGAAAAAAAATGCGTTAAGGTCGAGTGGGAGGATAAGAAAGGGGTAGTATTGGGCAAGACATTGTCAATTGGTGATGTCTTTCCAAGATTGCCTATAGTACCGCAGACAAATGTGACGGAAAAAGAACAGGACAGACAAAATCCTCCTCCACAGACAATTGATAAAGTCTGTCCAGTCTGTGGGCTGACTTTTAAGGGTGATAGAGGTCTTGGAACCCATATAGCGAAGAAGCATTCCAGGAAGGTAAAGAACAAAAAATTAAGGGGCCTACTAAGCATTGTAAGTGATAATGAGGCCGGGGAGGGGGAGATGGACCATATCAAAATAGAAATAGTATGGCGTCCTTCATTCTCCACCAAAAGTATTTACGCCGCAATCTCTGGAGTGGTTCATTCAGCCCTCGGTGGTTGGTTTTACCTTGGTGGTAGGCGAGCGTTACTTCCTTCTGCCGTTCCACATCTTGGATGGTCTCTACCATCAAACTGCATCGGATAAATGATCGATCCACTCCAATCTGTTCTATCCGCCATTATCTGCGTATATTATCCCAGACTACCACGTTTCCCACTTATAGATGATGTGTATTTCCAGTTTTGGACACGTCTCTCAGCATTCTGCAAATTTGGTCCTACCTGATGCCTGGTTCCGACCAGATAGTGGTTATGTTATTTTTACCGTATTTAGAATATTCCACCTAGGTTAAACCGGAGGTCTATGTCTTCTAGATAATTTGGTTACTCTTTTCATTTATTATTTCCTTCAGCTCCTCCATCTCCTCTGATCTTCCCTCGCTTCCTTCTCGTCCACAAATGATTCTTCTCTGGTGTCTTTTCCCGGAGCGTCTTGTTCTTCCTCCACGAGTGTCCACCCGCCCGGAAACTGCCTTGTTTTCTCTGAAGGACCTCCCTGGTCGTCTTTGATCACATTTACTGTCATTGCCTTGGAGAGTCAGTCTGCCAATACATTTTCTTTTTCTACTGCAGACACAATTCCTAGAAGTTCCCTCTCTAGGGCACAATAATGAGCACCTGCTTCTGCCAGGCGTCTGCTGGCGTATGCTATTGAGCGTTCTCCACCTGTGCTTTCTTGCGACAATACTGCTCCCAGGGCGTATTCACTGGCGTCTGTAGTGAGGGTAAATGACTCCCGAAAATTTGGAAATGCCAGAACCAGTTCTCTCTGCAAGTGCTTCATGCATTTTCGAATATTCTGCTCCATATCCTGCGTTACTGTCAACTTTCTTGGGAAGGTTATTTAGAGGAACCAAGTACTGCCCCATTTCTGGCACAAAACGGCGGTAATAGTTTAACGAGCCTTACATCTGATCCCTTTGATATCTCTTGGAACTGTCATCCGCTGTAAGGCAGCAACTTTTTGAGCATCGGGTTTTACTCCTTCTTTCGAAATTGTGTGTCCCAAAAAACGTATCTCTGCTTGAACCAGAACCGATTTCTCACGGGAGAGCTTCAACCCAAACTCCCTTATACGTTGAAAAACCTGTTTCAAATGCTGCACATGCTCGGTCTCGGCTTTGCTAAATACTGACAGTCCATGTATATCTGGCATAAAGATTCATCTAGTCCCCTCAAAAACTCGCCCATTAACCTTTGGAATGTGATTGGCGCGTTTTTCAGGCCGATTGGCATCCGAGTGAGCTCGTGTTGGCCCCTCTCAAAAGTAAACGCGGTCTTGTGTTGATCTCTGGGGTGCATCTTATTCTGGTGATATCATGCCTTCAGATCTAGAGTGCTAAAAATAGTTGCCCCACTCAGCCTATCGAGAATATCATCGAACCGTGGTATAGGATACTTTTCGACGACCGTATTCTCGTTCACTTTCCGATAATCAACCACCACCCTGTATTTTTCTTTGTTCTCACCTGGTGTGCTTTTCTTCCTGACTGTCCACAGCGGACTGTTATAGGGAGATGTACTGTCTACTATAATCCCCTGTCTCCTAAGATTATCCAGTTCTTCTCTAATGTGCTACCGGAGTGCCTGGGGGTATCGCCTTTCCTTTACGTAGGTTACCCTATCCTGTTTCAAGGGAATCTCGTGTTCCGTCTGGCCGTTACTCCGAGGACCTCTTCTTCCTTGAAAAATACATCATCGTACTCGTTCTGGATGTTTTCCCTCGAGTCACTTGCCTGCTTAACTGTCCCTATGTATAATACTTCTTCCCCTGAGATCCTTTGGCAGCTATATCTCTTCCTCCCTATCGTAATATTCCATTTGTAAGTAATGATTTGATATTCTCGGGGAATTCTGTCCGCTACATGCACCACCAAGCTCTCCTCTAAAATCTCCTTTTTCTCCCCACCTACACAATCTAATCTCTGCTTCCCCTACCACACTACAAGGCCCACCCAGGGTAACTAGACGGCATTGAGAAACTTGGACCCGGACCAATCCTTCCTCGCCACCTAGCTTTTTTAGCACTTCTCGATCCATTATGGTATTGGTGCTCCCTGTATCTACGAGGCACCTCACTCCTCTTTTCACCCGGATGATTGGCAGACAGCCGTACTCCTTCCTCACATTGTTATTCAACAATGTGCGGTCGCCTCTCTGTTGATACGCATCTCAGATCTATTCCCTGATTCTCCTCTCTTTCTCTGTACATTTCCACACGTTCCTCTTGCTTCTTTGTCCTCTTTCTGACTCCCTTTCTTCTAATTCAGTCTCAGATGTCTCGGACGCTTATGTGGACTCACTTGCGGATTCGTTTCTTCTATAGAATCTTCTCCGCTTTAGAATCTGGGCGTTGACTTCCATTGGTTCCACCTGGCCGATCCTTGTCTGCAATATACGTAGGGGCATTGTCCGGCTATGTGCTCCTCATTTTCGCGCTTGAAACATCAAGTACGAGGACATTGGACCACCAAGTGCCTTGCTTTGCCACATCCATGACAATTCCGGTCCTCTCGCCAACTGCTGCTTCTGGGCTTTGCTTTCCCTGGTCTTCTGTCTCTGTTTAGCGTCTTGTTCCTACCGCTATCCTTGTACTCTCTTCTTCTTAAGGGTGGTGAACAGTTCTATGCCGTAGTACGTAATCCTAGTCCACCCTGGTTCTTCAAAATCCATTCCGGATTCTCTTCTCATTCAGCAAAAGATCGCCCCCTTGGTAGGCCTTCCTTTCTTCCCGTCTCTTTGACCAACTGTACGTTGACGATTGTAGCCAGGAACCCCATTCTCCATTTGGCCTCCTCATCATCCACTATTTCTCTCATCTTTTCGGTAATCTGATTATGCCGAGCAAGAGGCATTGTGGGGCAAACCCTGGCATACTGCCCACTAGATTGTCGTGGTTTTCTCACTTTTCTTAACATTTGGAGGATATCTTCTTCCGTTATCCATCTTCCACCTCCGAATGCTTTCTTTAGCATCTCCTCGACTATGGGCCATGGTGTTTCCTCATCGTCTTGAATTTAGTTCAGGATATTCCTCTTTATCCTGCATACCAATGCAGCCGTTTACGAGTCCGCATCTCCTCTGTTTAGTAGGTCTCCCCTATCTTCACTTCTATTCTCGCTAAAAGTCGGTCGCCTCCTTTGAGAAAATGGTTCAACTCACCCATTTCCCGGGAACTTTATATACTGGAGTAATTTTTTCTTTAAAAAAAAAAAAAAATTTGTTGTTATTTCGTCATCTTCAAATATTTTTTCCTCCCTCATTTTTTTAATAATGACTGCTATTGGCAACGGTGTCGTTAGCAAGCAGTCTTGAACCTAGAAGCTTTAAATCAAAATAGGGTCGATAATATACCTCCCACAGAGGAGAATCCTCCACCCCCAGAGTTTCCTCCACTACCAGTCTGTTTTGCAGAAGCACGAGACTTGAGGAAGGCCGTTTCTGACCTGAAACGGTTAACGGGAGAACTGAGCCACTTCATAAAAGGGGCGACTAATAAGCCGAATTGAAGCAAAGTCTGTCGAAAATCTACTCGATACTAATAGATTACAGGAAGCTGAACGAGAATACCATTGACGAAAAGTATCTGATCCCCAGATTTGAAGACATTTTAGACAGGCTCGGCTGGGCGACGGTATTCAGCACACTGGACTTGAAGGCTGGGTATCATCGAAAATTAAAATGCATCCTAATTATCAACATAACACAGCATTCGCTTTTGAAAGGGGTCACTATGAGTTTACAAGGAGTTTAAAGGAAAAGTCCGAGGAAAATTGGAGAGGGAAAAAACAGAAGAGTAGCTCGGGAGAATTTAAACCTCATTCATTCAGCTTCCGGTAGTCTATCACGACCCTGTACTTTTGGCCTGGCGTGATCTTCTTTTTCACCGCCCACAATGGACTATTGTCCGAAGACATACTGTCAATAATGATTCCCTGTTGTAAGAGAACAGTTAAACTTTCGAGTTCCTCCCGGATGTGGTGACGTAGTACCTGTGGGTATCACCCCTCCTTTACGAATGTCACGGACAGACTTCCCGGTCGCCCCGAGGATATCCCCTTCTTTATAAAAAATATCCTGGTATTTCCTCTTGAGTCGCTGTCTCCAGTCCTCAGCTTGATTGATTTCCCCAATCCGTGCACCTTCATTCCTCTGTTGTTGGCGACATTTGTAGGTTTTACCTCTTATTTAATTCCCCATTTTCCATTGCTATTGTTAATCCATACAGCAACTTTTCCTAACAGGTCACACCCCACAATTACTTTATATTCCCTCAGCATGGTCTTTACAATAAGCACTTTCAAGATGCCCTTACTAAATCCCCAATGGTCCAAACCTATTTCCGCTTCCCCCTACAAGGGGCACTCAGGGTGATACACTGACATACCTGAATCCGGTGTGCTCTCTATCCACAGCCTCACGACACATGATAGTACTAGAACTGCCGGTGTCTACCAGACACCTCACTCCTGCAATCTCTATTATAGGCAAACTGCCGTGTTCTCTCATATGGTTGATCTTCAACGTGCGGTAGCCCCTCTGTGGGTACGCTCCTCAGAACTCTCCGTAATCTCTGTGCATTGACCTCCATCGATTCAGGCACATTTTGTTCCCTCCGCCGATACTTATAGGGACACTGTCGAGCAATATGTCCCTCTGTCCCACATTCAAAACATCGGGTGCGGGGACATTGTGCTACCAGGTTTCCAGTTTTACCGCACCCATGGCACTTACGGTCCTCCCGCCGACCATTGTTTCTGGGTTTAACTTGTTTCCTTCCATTTTCTGTGTTACTATTTCTCTCTCTTCTAACTTTTATTTGTTCTCTTCTTTTCCAAGGGTTCGGCATGTTTCTTGGCCGATGATATTCCAGCTGTGTCCACCCCGGCTCCTCTACTTCCATTTGGGCCTCCACCTCTCTAGCGCTTGTATCTATGAGATCATGAGCACATTCCACAAACGAGTGGTCTCTCGGCACTTGGATTGTCTCCATCATCTCGCTGAGTTTATCAGATTTTGAATTCTGTTATAGCATGCAAGAAGTTCCGCGGCATACTGCATATTAGACTGTCTCGGTTTATTCTTTTCTCTGATTATCATGAATATAACCTCCTCTGGAGTCCACCGTCCTCCTTTGAACGCCTTCTTTAATCTTTTTTTGATGACCTTCCAGGGGGTCTCTTCATCTGCCTGAATCTGATTTAGGATACTTCTGTTTACTCGGCAGACTACCACGAGAATACGGGTGTAGCAAGCAGCGAGCACGGAGTGCATCCGCAACCAAACAGGTCGCAGCACTACAAGCCTCTCAGAAGCTAATACCAAATTTACATAATGTTAATATTGTAAAATTATTTTATCTAGTACAAATGTTTATATTTTTATATGTAATATGTAATAATGCAGTTCAAACAATAAAAAAGAGTTGGCAAAAAGAGCGTACCGAACTATCTCAAGTAGAGTTGGAAGTGTGAAACCCCAGTGATAACTGATCACATGCATGAACCCTTTAATTGCCACCGGGCTGATCAGCATAACCACCTGTCACCTCCAGTCCCCACTACCTGCGGAGTTCCTCAGGGTTCAGTGCTTGGACCACTACTGTTTGTCGTTTTCACGGCTCCAGTAGTCGCCATCGAGCACCGACATGCAGTGGTAGCAGCCTATTCCGACGAAATCGGTGTCTATGCTTCCAGGATGAGAGCTGAACTGACCCTACGCTATGCACAGACTGCTTCTGCCTCCATTGTAGCTACTCTGAAGAAGTACGGATTAACCTTGTTTCCGTCCACAAGGTTAATCCGTCGAGGACGGATGCCATTGTCATGTCCTTCCAGAAGGGCATGAAAAGCAGGCTACTCCACCAGTTCGTTATGGATGGTGAGGGTCGGAAACTCTCTAATAGCATCCTCTACCTCGGCATGACTCTTGACAGGCACCTCACCTTCTCTAGTCACGTCAGGGAGAGGCTTAAGCTACCCCGACAGAAGTCGTATAGACTCTATCACCTGCTTACCTCACAGCAGATCTCGCTCCGTCTCAAGTTGCAGATCTACAAGGCCATCATACGTCCGACTCTGCTCTATGGCGCACCACTACGACACTTCTACCAGACCACGTTAACCAAACTGCAGAGCTTCCAGAATTCCCTCCTTCGGCGAATAGTCAGAGGAACCATACTCCAACGGGTCAGGAATAGTGTAATCAGAGAGGAGCTCCAACATCCTTCTGTGCCGGAATTCATAGACCGTAGGCACAAAATTCTTTGATGGGCTGAAAGCTTGTGCCTATCCCCTATTCCGAGAAATCGCCTCTCCCCCAAGACCTGGGAGGTGGCAAAGCACGGACCCTACGGTCAGACACGAGCTCCGACCACCGGGTCATAGCCTTCAGTGTGGTGGAGGAGGAAGGCGGACATACAAAAACATACCCTCCCTTGTGACATACAAATGAATTGTTTGCTGTTTGTATAGTTATTGTACTGTATAGAATTAGTTTACGAGGATTATCAGTTGTGGGGAGAGTTATGGTCTGAGTCATCTGTTACTTCAATGTCAGCTGAATGAAGAGATCAGCTGACATTGAAGTAACAGATGACTCATACACATCCGCAAACACTGCGACACACACGACGTCATCCCCTCGAAACAAACCGGGTTCTCGCGTGGTGTGAGCTGCTACCACAATGTGGCCAAGCTGCAAAGCGATGCCGCAAACAACCTAAATAGGAACCTTGCCACAGCCATGACCTCACTAGACTGCACACAGGCATTTGATTCTGTATCCCACTCCACACTAAT
>NW_027108103.1:12343-21118 GCF_000696795.3 Halyomorpha halys | reverse complement strand
AAGATATGTCGAGGGACATCTCTTGAAAGACGTAACATGGTACTCATTCATAACGAAGTGGCACATGGAACGAAGAGGCCCCTCACCTCCGGACTCAAAATAGCTACTGAATGGATAGCTCATATGTAAAATTAAATATAACAGGTAACCTTAAAATACCAAAGGTAGTAAAAGGTAAGACACGACACGAATTACTTTTCTTTCTTACACAGTAATGCACTACTAATTCACATTTTATTTCTGTTTTTAGAGGGTTCGGAAAAAAAAAACCCAATAAAGGCAGTATGTTTAAGTGTGTTACAGCTTATTCCTTCTTCTCTTTTTGGACATTTTGCTTCCGCCGATACTTACCTGGTGCCGAAACCCGGGAACTTTAGATACCGGAGTAATTTTCATTCTAAAAGTAAAATTATCTTTCATTCTTCTCTGTGAATTATGTACAGTAACGGAATAGAGAGAAGAGCAGTTCTGAACATGGAGAATATGAACCAAAACAACCAACCTCAAGCTGAAGTCAACCAAACTTTAGCAGCAGGCAATCCACCTTCGGAGGAGATTCAACCATTACCAGAAGTCTATTTAGCGCAATTTCATGCCATGACGGTAGAATGGATTAAGGTCCGTACGACGACCGCCCAGGACCTGAGGAAGGCGGTGTCAGACCTAGAAAAATTCACCGGAGAGACCGGAGAATTAAATATTTTTTTAAAAGGGGGCGATCGCCTAATGGGGCGAATAGAAGCGAAGATACAAAAGCCATGAAAGGAGCGGTAGTCTGCCGAGTAAAAAGAAGTATCCTAAATCAGATTCAGTTATATGAAGAAACCACCTGGAGGGTCATTAAAGAAAGATTAAAGAAGGTATTCGCAGGAGGACGGTGGACCCAAGAAGAGGATAATCCCCTGGTCTTACTTCAGCCAATCTCTCGTTATTCGAAGATTCTTACCTACCATTTTTTTCCGCTTCAAACTGATCTTCCTCTCTAGGCGTCCATTTCCACTGAAACTGACTCATGACACCGGACGGTTCCCCATTTACTTGTTCCTCGGCGTTTGTGGTTATGGCTCGACACAACTAATCGGCCACCACATTTTCTTTGTCCGGTTTATATGTAACCTCCATGTTATATTGCGCTAGAAGCTCCTTCCAGCGAGTTATCCTGGCTGACGATTCTTTCAGTTTTACCACCCACTGGAGTGGTCTGTGGTTAGTATGTACCTTGAATCTTCTGCCGAACACATATGGTCTAAAGTGATCGATGGTCCACACTATTCCCAGAAGTTCTCGCTCCATTGCGCTACATCTACTTCGTCTCCGTCAGGCGCCTGCTGGCGTACGCCATGGGCGCTTTCCATAATCACGCTCCTGAGACCGCACCGCTCCTAGCGCATACTCACTCGCATCTGTGATTATTGTGAATTTCCGATTCAAATCTGGAAAAGCTAGTACCGGCTCTTGCTGCAATCTCTCCATGCACCGTCTGATATTGCCCTCCCTCATCGGGGTGGCGATCATCTTCCTGCCTTTCTTGTGTAGGTTGTTGAGTGAAACGAGATATTCCTGTAATATTCTTTCAAGATGCCCTTACTAAATCCCCAATGGTCCAAACATATTTCCGCCTGAATCCGGTGTGCTCTATCTCCACTACACAACTTGTCCACAGCTTCTCGACACATGATAGTACTGGTACTACCGGTGTCTACCAGACATCTCACTCCCGCAATCTCTATTATAGGCAAACCGCTGTGTTCTCCTCTCATATGTTTGATGTCTAGCATGATGTCGTGTTTTAGCTGCTTCTCCTTTTCGTCTCCACTTGCTGGCTTTCCTCTGGCTCATAGTCCTAGCTCTCCTCTGAGTTCCGAAACGCATCTCATCCGGTGGAAGAGAATTTGACAACGTTTTGATATGAAAGGAAATGAAGGACTTGGATGTTATATAGGACCTCAGGACACTGTAAGGGCACGGCGGCGGACGGAGACAAGATTAGTCCACCAACCATGTCACTAGGAAAAAGCTATGGGAAAAAGTCCGGGGAAAATTGGAGAGGAAAAAAGCCAGGAGAGTAGCTCAGAAGAATATAACTCTAATAGATAGGAAGGGAACGATAAAAATTGGGACAATTGTATATAGAAAGTTGGGATCAAACAGGGGTAAGGAGATACAGCGATAAGAGGGACCATTCAGGGTGATAATTATAAGAGAACATAATGTTTTAACTATTTAGAATATTAGAGAACCCAAAAAGTGCAGGACAGTTCATTTTGAACTACTGACTAGTCCCACTAACCGAAACAACTGCGCAAGAGTAATCCAATACTTGTTATCCTCTTCATTATATGCCTGAGGGACCAAAACGTATTCCAGCCGAGTGCCAATCTTCTCTAGACCTTCTTTGCTCCTTTATCTTTGAACTGGCCCAGATAAATATACTATTCAACATATGCCAACGTATGGTAGTTAATATCACACTCTCTTTTTACGCCATTTGTCATATGTTTCGTCTTTAAGTATTTTGGACAAAGATCAACTTTTTCACACAATGTCAGAAGCTGCTTCATCACTTCTCTCAGTTGTTCCATTTCTTTTGCAAAGAGCTCAATATCATCTGCAAAACGTAGGTTGCTCAGAAATTTTTCATTTATTTTAATGAATACTTCTATTCCATCCATACTACTTCTTCCCATCCAAGAAGCCAGAACACCATCTCCAATACAAGAACAAACAAAATTGGGAATAGTGGATCATCCTGTCGTACACCCCTCTCAACATCAAAGCTTTGTCCTTTCTTTTCAGTCATAATATATGATGTCATCTTATAAAGCTCTGTTATTATCTTAATAGATTTTTCCTCTATTTCTATTAATCTCAGTGCCTTAAACATTTCTGAAAGTATAATACCGTCAAAGGCCTTCCTAAAATCAAGGAAACAAAGATATAGAGATAAGTTCTATTCATTTGCTTTCTCAATGATTTGGTTTACATTCTGAATGTTGTCCAATGTCGAAAATCCTTTCCCAAAACCTGCATGTTCTTCGTCAACACATTCCATTATTCTTTTTGTTAGCCGTTGTTTGAGAACACTGGTGAGAACTTTGGAGTTGACCAGAGGGAGATAGGCCGATAATTCTTTATATCATAATTGTTGCCTTTTTTACAGCAGAATTATTTTTGTGGTTTTCTATTGTTTAGGTATTGCTTCTTGCTCAATAATCAAATTAAACAATTCTGTCAGTTTTTTAATTAGAATATTCTCTCCTGGTTTTAAAATTTCATTAATGATGGTCCCGGAGTCTTCTGGGATTTGAGTTTTTTAAAAAAAAAAGCAACTTTTTCTTCCATTATTGGTGGAACTTCCCCTAAATTTTTGGCTAAATCTTTCCTTCTTCTCTTATTTATAAAGTTTCTCTGTTACTTTTATACAGTTTTTGAAATATTTTGTGACTACTCTGCTCATATGTTCCCCGTTTTAAGAAATAGGTTAAGAACCTCTCTTCTAGTGTTTTCCATAGCAACCATCCATTGTTTGTCTTGGGGCAGTTCTTTTTTAATCCTTTTTGTAGATCTGCTCTCTGCTAAAATATTTATATTGTGTTGGTCTAGATCTTCTTTTATACTTTTCCTAATTTGATTATTAAGGGCCGTGAGATCTTTTCTTTTGCTTTCCGCAGTATCACTTCTTTCTTTTATCCTTTTGGGAATAATAAAAAGTTCTTTAGTATCCTGGGATAGTTTACATATTTTATTTCTAACGAAGCTGGGAAGCTGTGTAATTGTATCATCAATATCTTTAGAGATGAGGTTATGTTTTTCCTGAACAGTAAAGGGAGTATTTTCTTCTCTACATTACATGACTTTTCTCAATATATTTTGGAAAATCGGTACGGAATTTTGCTATTCTTCTGGGTTTGTTCTTGAAGAATAACAGTTTTCTTTTTCACTTTAAATGGTCCCTTTTCCTTGAACGTTTCAACATATAACTCCGCTCTTAGCAGCCTGTGGTGTGTTATGATTTTTTTACTAGATTAATTTGATTATTAGGAAAATAGTCAAGCTCAAACTTGTGGCGTTTGGGCGAACACCATGTCAATTTTAAAGAATTAGTTGACAATTTTCAAACGTTGACTAGAGCAAAAGTTTATTATTCGGTTGCCACCTTCATTCCTTTCACCAAAACCCCATTCTCCCATAACTTGGTCTTCATCATCTAGTTTCCACTCCAATTCTGCCATTGAAATCTCCCATCACAGCAATCTAGTTGTGTTTTATTTTAAAGCTAGAAACTAATAGCCCCAATTGTTCATAGAAGTTTTCCTTTGCTTCTGTTGAGTCTTGTAGGGGCATTGTAGGGGCATGTAATTGTACAATAGTAATGTTTTTAATAGGAATTATTTGTAATTTTAACCCGGTATTCTGTAGCTTATTTATTTAAATTATATTATTCTGTTATTAAATTTTTCAGAAACTAAAAATGCTATTCCATAAATTCCATTTAGAGATGATGTATGCATGAAAATATTTCCTAATCTCTGTTCTAAAACTAAACAGTTTTTTCTCCTAGCCTCCGCCAGACCAATAACATCCCATTTGATGTCATCAAGAGGATGATTTTACTCCTCCAACCTCTCTTTACTTAACAATGTCCGAACGTTTAATGAACAAACCTTGAGAATGCTTTCGTCTTCACCATGAATCATTGGGTCTTTTTTCAGCCTTATTTCCTTTTTTCTCAGTAAGTTTTCATAAATGGGAACAGTTCTTTCCAGATATCTCTTCCAGACTTCGTCATATCATCTTTGATTTTAATTGTTTTAAAGTTGCCAGATTTCGCCAATTTAAATTTGTTTTTCATAATATCTTTTTTCAATAATAATGAGTTTAGTTTAATCATTACCGGGCCATTTTTATTTTTAGGGTTAATTTTCCTTGTTTCTGTTACGTCATATGGTCGAAAGTTTGCTATAATATATTTCAGTACTTCCATAATCATGTTATTCATTTCAGAAATATCTTCCCTGTCTAAGCCAAATATTATTATATCACTTTATTTTTGACTGCCGTCAAAACAGCCCTGACGAAGCCCTGCAACGTGGCCCGAAACGTTGGCTCAATAAAATAGTATAATTATCTACTATTTGAGTTTTTTTGACCGCATCCGGACCATATTCCATTCAATTATTATATTTCATTTTCGAATTACATTCGTCTCCCTTTCTCTAAAATTTTGAATGTCCGTTTTAAATTTACTAAACTTCGATTTTATATCTCTTATTTCTTCTTTTTGGTTTTTCATATGTTCGTCTAGATCTGATATTTTTTCTATTAATATATTGAATTTTTCTTCCATGGTTGTCATGATGGTGTATGGTTTATAGAAGATATATTTGATATAATACAATTATCGATAAATGTTTTACGTAATATATATGTAGTTATTGACGAATCATAAACTAGCCGAATGAAGTGAGAGCGTACGCCAGGTGGGGAGTAGGTGGAGCTCTAGGCCTGGTGAGACACTACCACTTAATCCCGGCAGAGATCGCAAAGATAAAACAGCCCCAATTTACCTGAAATGCATATATTTTTGCGACAATATATTTTCTTATAGAAATCCTTTACCTCGTCAAATTTATTCCAAAATCCGTAACCAATTTCTCCAGCCACTACACTACACTTATGTCAAAAATTTATTCAATTGGTCCACTATTGCCAATTTTGTACACGTTTAACTTGGAGACGATGTGACACACTCTAGAGGCACAGATATAACATACATCGCAATAATCAAATATCAATTAAACAAAAATTAAATCACAACTTAAGAAAACATAACAAAACTGATCAGTTGTGATGAGGACACTCCGGATTACTCTTGAGCAGGTGTTTCGGTTAGTGGGACTTTAATTTGTTTAATATGAACGTTTCTGCGCTTTTTGGGTTCTCTAATACTCTCAATTGTTACAACATTATGTTCTCTTATTATTATCACCCTGAATGGTCCTTCGTATCGCTGTATCTCCTTACCCCTGTTTGATCCCAATTTCTATATACAATTGTCCCAATGTTTATCGTTCCTTTCCTATCTGTTAGATTTAAATTATCCCGAGCTACTCTTTTGGCTTTTTCCCTCTCCAATTTTCCCCGGACTTTTTCCGATAGCTTTTTCCTACTGACATGATTGATGCTTATTTCGTCACCGTCCGCTGCCGTGCACTTATAGCCCCGCCGGATTCCATAAAACCCGACAATACTGTCAGTGCCTGCCATTGGAAGTGTAAGGTTGTTCCTGCTAGTCTACTGTCTTGCTGCTGACGGCACCAACGGTTTTTCTGAAAACTGCAGACTCATTGCCACGTGGTTTAGCTACCCCTCATTATGTGAGGGCGCGTGAGTAACAGTTCATCTCTTTAAAGTTTTTTAATCTATTATTTAAAACCTAGTTCTTAAATATCATCTATTAAGTTTTTTCTTTTCTTTTTTTAGTTTAATTAATTTAATTAAAGTTTAATATTTTTATTTTTACCGTGACGAATCAAACTGCGATGGGTGTCGATAACAATACGGATAAAACAAAACACACATCTGCCAACTCCACTAGGCGTTGTAAGAGACGTCGCATTACCACCACTGATGAGAAAGGCTTTATAGAGCCAAAAATTACTGTCCGGGTTGATCCTCGACCCCAACCACAAACGAAACTCGACAGTTCATACGGCACACTCTCTGAGACAAATATTAAAGATAACACGCACACGCACACACACACGCCCACGACAAGCAGCACAACTAACACAAGCAACACACACACAACCACAAAACAAGTTAGACGACCATCTATAGTAATTTACCCACCGGTATCGGCGGTACAATTACGTGATGCCTTCAAACAGGCTAACATTCTAAATTTCAGCATCCGTTCCTCAAAAGAGGAAAAAAAAAATTTCACCAATATAAAACAAGACGACGACAAAGTCCTTCACTATCTAGAGGCCATAGAAGGCGTATATTATTATACGTACGCTCCGCGGGGTACCAAACCTCTTAAAAAAATCATTATCAAAGGGTTTGACATTAATCACCCTTTAGATTCTATCACCGATGCATTCTCGCAAAGCCTTCCTTGTTTCCGTCAATTGCATAGAGTGCAAAAGACAAATGCCGCCAGGCAAAAAACAAATTTGACGTATATTATCGTCACAACTGAACACACAACCACACTAGAAGACTGTTTACATCGGGACCTGCTCGTGCTATACTGCAGGTGTCCCGAGTGTAATTTTACGATTATAATTAATGTGTGGAAAAGCAGGGCTGGAAATTGTGAGACTTTCCGCTAATTAACATGCATATATTTCCTTCTATTTATAAACTTATTAATCCCTGGAGTGGCAGATGATGTTAGTGTGTTAGGTTCTAATTTAATTCTCAATAAATAAATCAAAAAGTGATGTCTCATAGACTAATTGAGCTGGCATCGAAAGAGAATCCGGCTAGCAGCGACGCGGGACCCCCACTAAGGGCACTCTTTAAATAGTGCATCTTGTTCACGGGAGCCAATTGTGTGTTGTCGTGAACAAGAGCGATAAAGGTATCCCGAAACCACGGCCAAGAGGATAGCTCGCCGTCGAACTCCGGGATCCGAATGTTGGGCAGTTGGGACGGATACGTCGGTGCGGCAAAGCCCGCTGTTGCCCCCTGAGCGATGGAATCGCGTTGAGTTTTGATCTTGCGGTACCGCACCTCGGCTTGTCGCATATCATTCCGAACAAGGTCATAATCCGCTTCCCAATCGGACGACATCACAGAAACTCCCGGGGACATGTATGCGGAGTCCAACTCATCCCAGATTTCCCTATATTCCGCCCAAAGTGTCTTGCACTCGTCATAATCGACTTCAAAATCGATAAACGAGTCATCGTCCGCGGTGGTGACGAGTGCAAGTGAGCCTAACTTAAGGAGACCCCGCCTGACGCGCCGTAGCTTGCGCTCCAGTGACCGAATCCGCTCGATTTCGCCATCCGATCGATCATTTGATCTCATTTTTTTTTTTAAATTAAATAAAATGAAAATTTTTTTATCAGAATAAAAAGAATGAACCGATACTAAAAATAAAAAATATACAAGGGATTCAATGATATATAAACAATTATATATATTTAATAAATAAAAATTATACAAAACGAATAACACGAACACACAGGCAAGCACACAATAGATAATAAATTATTATTTTTTCAGATGAAATTTTAAATAAATAAATATACACTCATACAATAAATATCTTTCATACACACATGCAAATACCACTAATAATAAATTAATTTTAAAAACGATAATTCAAATGAATAAAGCCAACTACACATATACCATAAACACTGGGTGCATTAACCTATCATTATAGTATCATCATATAGTTGCCCAGTAGTGTGTCTGCAAAAGGTATTAGGCTTCAATAACAAACAGGACTCCCGCGTCTCTTTCAACCTGTTAAGATCACAATTTTTACGCCTATTACAATGTTAATCATGAACAATCGATAAATTAATTAAAAGAGTGGGCGAAATGTCTCACACAAAAAATGTTTTTAATAAGTCTCATAATTTTTATAATTCGATATAAGAGTTCGATCCTCACACGGATCGTACCAATTTGTTTACATCGGGACCTGCTCGTGCTATACTGCAGGTGTCCCGAGTGTAATTTTACGATTATAATCAATGTGTGGAAGAGGGGAGCTGGAAATTGTGAGACTTTCCGCCAATTAACATGCATATA
>NW_027108103.1:9297-11023 GCF_000696795.3 Halyomorpha halys | reverse complement strand
ATGTTAGTGTGTTAGGTTTTAATTTAATTCTCAATAAATAAATCAAAAAGTGGGGTCTCATAGACTAATTAGATTATCTATTGCCTATTCTAATCTATAAAATTAGAAATTATCTGGTGCCGCTTATCTGGTGGATGCTGGAAGTTTCGCTGTCGCGGTCACTTCCGCGTCCTATGGCCGCTTTCCTCGTCGAGGTATACGGTGTGCTGTGGGCGAAATGGTGAAAACCATGTAATCTTCGCCCCGTGTCTGAAAGGACGTCTTCGTACCTCCGTGGCTGGCCAGCGAGTCCTGGACCCTGGCGTGATGGAAGGGGTAGGCCAGGTCCTAGCTTGCATAGTGCATAGGTTGGGGCGGCATTGCAGTCGCAGCGTCTTCGAAGCCTTCCGGTGTCCGCGGAAAGGGGGGGCATCAGAAAATGAGACCCCCGACCCCGACTTTACATAAATCCAAAAAACAACGGCAAAAATCGGATTACTTAAATCCGACAAAGACATTAAAAAAGTAGGTACCATAGACCACATGATATACTCATTTGAAAAAATGAGAAACATTGGCGGCCCCAAGCAATATTATAATTGCCAGGAATTTGGCCAAACCCAAAATTATTGCGGCAGAATGAGAACCTGCGTCTGCTGCGGGGAAAACCACCCCATAAATGAATGCCTGAGAAACACCCCACCAAAATGCATTCACTGTAACGAGGATCATGTATCCTCATATACTAAATATAAAAAGGTTGACAAGATCAAAATCTTGCAAGCCAAGAGGGAAACCATTAGGCCCTCTACCATAAACACCCAAGAGGCTCCTCAACCTCAAAAAAAAAAAAAAATCAGACCCCTCCTCTTATCCGGGCAGAATTATACTCGGCCCTCCTCCACCAAACACCTAACCACCGTCTTCGGAACCGCCATGGGTTTCCAACCTCATGTCAATGTTCCAGGACATGAAAACTATGTTCACTACATTGATGAGCACATTTAACCTTGTGCTTCAAAACACACTCCCAAGAATCAATGGTTAGATATTGCATAATTAATTATAACATAACAGGGCTCATGAAACGAAAACTTGAGCTAGAAACCCTCCTGGCCTCTCGTAGGCCATCCATAGTCGCACTCACGGACACAAGACTTAGCAACTACACACAGACATACTTCCGCGGGTACACTACTTACAGACTTGACTCCCCCATAAATGGTGGCGTCGCACTACTTGTGCGTCATGACGTACCATCCAGACTCATCAACGGTTCCACACTTCACGACAAAAAACACACAGCCATTACAATACAAGTAAGACTAGAACACTCCTACAAAATCACCAGCCCCAGTGCCAAAACGGACACCCTCAAGACCTTTCTCTGTGACATCGAGAACGACAGACAACCTTACCAGGTGACCTAAACGCCAAACACAATCATGGAACTGCGCAAAAGGCAATGCACTAGGAAACTACCTGACTAAAACAAAATACACAATAATACACCCCGATGCACACACCTACAGAGAAACATCAAACCCCTCATACACATCTACACTTGACCTACTTCTCACGCAACAACCACACAGATTCACTAACTGCACTACACTAGATTTTAGTGACAATGACCACCTACCAGTACTCGATCAATTAAGCAAACACACAACACCAACCCCACCTACAGACATCAAATACAACTTTCGACGAGCCGACTGGAAACTCTACAAAACACACGTATACG
>NW_027108103.1:0-1297 GCF_000696795.3 Halyomorpha halys | reverse complement strand
GAAGCTAACCCGGATTGAGACCAGGAGGGCTGGTCATGGTAACTGCAGGAGGCACCCAGAGGGATGCAGTGGACAAGGTGCAACTCCATCACACGTAGCGCTGGGCTGCACCACAGTAATATAAAAAAAAACAAAAAAAAACATTAATTGAATAATTAACAAAAGAATCAAAAAGGAAAAAATTGGTGATCCTAGGGAGTAGTGGCATGCGCAAACCCCAGCGTACTACCCCACTGCTCCCGCACCCCGTATGCCAGAGATGGCAAGGGAGGGGGATAAAAAAAAGAAAAAAGAAAAAAAAAAGACAAATAACATCCCTTATGTCGCAGTGGAAAACGTCCCTATGGCATGAACAACTACGCCGCACACACTACGATCCCAAAACCTGGAAACTAGTCCGAAGTCATAACACCAAATCGGAATCGGTGAAACTCCACCGAGGCGATGAGCTCTTCACTCCCGCAGATCAGGCAGACGTTCTATCTGACTACTGCCTATAACGTGACAATGCACGCACCGTCTCTGTACACCACCACCAATCCCAGACCGAAAACACACAAAACACCATTTTGTCAACCTATAAAGACCTGATTGCAACACTGAGGAAAACAAATGGAAACAAGTCCACAGGAAAGGACAACTTCTCGTATGTCCTACTCAAACAGCTCCCCAGAAAAGCCCAAATGATTCTCCTCAATATATACAACTCCTGCTCTCGCCTCAGATATTTCCCAACGGATTGGAAACATGCTATCGTTGTTCCACTCCTCAAGTCCAGAAAACGAGGAGCGTATCCGGCAGACTACTGGCCCATCATCCTCCTCAATCATATCTCAAAAATTTATGAGAAGCTAGTCCTCATACACATCCGCAAACACTGTGACACACACGACGTCATCCCCTCGGAACAAACCAGGTTCTCGCGTAGTGTGAGCTGCTTCCACAATGTTCCCAAACTGCAAAGCGATGCAGCAAACAACCTAAATAGGAACCTTGCCACAGCCATGATCTCACAAGACTGTACACAGGCATTTGACTCTGTATCCACTCCACACTAATCCAACAACTCAGGCTTCACCAATCCCCGGACCAACTGGTCGACATTAATGGGTCCTACATCAGTGATCGGAATTTCTCAGTCCGGGTGATAACTGAAATCTCCACCCCCAAGCCCGTCACTTGCGGCGTTCCCCAGGGTTCGGTCCTTGCGCCAGACTTATTCAATATGTATATATATATAACTTATGCGTTGTCGGAGGAATAATATTAAAAAAAAGTAAGAAGTTGGGCAGAATAA
>NW_027108102.1:0-5670 GCF_000696795.3 Halyomorpha halys | reverse complement strand
AAATAAGTTAGTCATACTTATTTGTGTTTCATTGACCGCACCCCCAACCATCTTCTCCTCATCTATTACAAAAGAATTAACTAAGTACAGATATACTGTAACACCAAAACATAACACTCTTTTGGTATTAGATCAGCAAATGAGGTAACTTAATTTTTTTTTTTAAATTGGTAACAACGGTTTCTAATAGTTTTTTTGGATGAAAAACATGGTGGTAAAGTCAGAACAGGTGAAAAATTACCTATTTAAGCTGGTGAATTAAGGTGTAAACATTTGTATCCATCAATGATTATGATCCGTTGTGGGTCAGATACCAACTTTTTTAGTAAAATCCCTTGATATTCCAATTTTATTATAATTTCAAAATAATTTAATTCAATGAATTAATTTTATATTAGGAATATTATATCCTAAACCTTCATAAAATACAAAATAATTACTCTATAATGGCAATATAGAATATATAATAATATAAAACCTTACAAATTTAAACTTAAAATTAATTTTTTTTTTTTGAGAAAGAAATAAAATAATTAGATAAAAAAATGTCTTATTTTCCAGTCGATGTCACCAAGCATTAAAAAATATAAATGGATGTTTGAGACATTTATTAAACAATCACATCACAACAAATTTACTCTCCACAAATAAGTATCGAAAATTCATACTGTAGTTTCAAACGGCTTTTCATTCTCAGTTATCATTTTAAAATTATCTTGATCCCGGCTCAATATTTCATTTTTATTAGGAACCGGAACATTTTGCGAATCGTTTTCCTTTGGCTGATTTTGAATTTCAACAATTGATTGATTTTCATTAATAATTGGTTCCAATTTGCTAGACGTCTGGTTATTATCGACACTAACACTTTTTTCATAAATCTTTAAACTTTCGGTCAATGAAAATGCATCTTGGCTCGGCGGCTTTGGAGCTTGATATTTTCCATATTTACCTTTCCTATCACACTTCTCGCTAGAATTTGAAACAAGAGAGCTCTGAGAAACACAACTAAGCATAGAACAACTTTGCTCCATTAAAGAGGGGTTTTGTGCTTCATAAAGAGACATTAAATCTTTTACTTTAACAGGTATCTCTTCAATTGGAGATGGATTGGAAAACTTTCTAATGATAGAGGTGATATGGGATGGTGGTGGTAAAGGATAAGATTCGGGGATAACTTCGCAGGCTTCATAATCATCATCTTCAGTTTCCTTACAATAAAAATAAATGTGAGAAATTTCACAGGCAAATAATATGAAAACAATAAAAAAAAAAAATTAACAATAAATAATAATTCAATGCATAATACTTTCGACACTGCAGAACTATTTGACTGAATTTATACTAACAAGACAAAATATCTAATTTAGCTGAGCTATAGTTGCCATCACAAAATAAGGTGAGTCTGAGAAATTAGGACATTGCTAACCTCTCCACAAAGTAACTCACTATTCGTATATAAAAGGTTAGGAACTCTTTATTTGTCGTTTCAAAGTTTGTTGTAGTCAAATAAAAAATGCTTAAGCCAATTATTTTAATGCCTACACTATTCTTAAATAAAACAATATCAACTAAATATATACTATTAATTCTGTCAACAATTGAAACTCATTCTAACTCAAATGATAACCAACATATTATATGTCTTAACTCAATTTAAATGTATTAATTCGAACCTATTTTTATGATTAAAACCTTACACAAAATATAATCATCTTAGAAGATTGTTAGTTAATTATATGTAATTAAAGAAGAATGATGGTTCAGTCAAAAAAGGTTGCTCAGCAAATAGTCGGAAACTATTTATTATACACAGAACTATTCTTCTGTTTATCATATTTCTTCAAAATATAATAATCCCAACAAATCAGCAGAATGGGAGAACTGGCAACATTGGGTATTTCATGTTACCTACTATACTGACAATAGTAAGGTTCTGGACGTATTTATGTTTGGACTACATGACAAAAATGACCATCTCCATATTTCATGATGGCTACTATAATTTATAAACTAAACTATGACGAAGAACATTCAAACTAATTGATAAAATAATCTATAATGAAGAGATATATTGACTTATTTATTTATTTTTTTAATGTAGGCTAGCAAAAACTGCTTCAATATATATAATAATAAAAATTAAAACAACTCAAGGCCCAAGACCTTAGTAGTAGAGGCCTGGTGTCTAAATTGTTTTTTTTGCTTCAAGGTAAAATTGAAAACTGAAAAGAAAATGAGCATTCATAAATCCTACTAACCTAATTTTGCTTTAGTAATAACTATATCATAATAGAAATCTGTATAATAGAAATAACGTAATAAAGTAAGAGTCTTGAAGATAGGGTACCAGGAATTATAGATGTTAGGTACAATGTGATCGGTGAGTATGGTTAGAGGAATACTGATAAAAATGATATCAAGTCTTAGAGCATAGTCCCGTGCCTACATTATTCTTATGTATACTAGCAAATTATGTGTATGTGTGTAAATCAGATTTTGGTCTTTTTGGCAATGTTAACAGACTGAAAAATCTATAACTAATTATATGGGCAGCTCTATACCTCTTTACTTTATTATTTTCTTAAGATAAAATGAATTCTAAATCTTAATATTTATCAATTACATCGAATGTTTATAATATTCGCAACATCCAAGATTAAAATGAGTGTTACCTACCTCTCCTATTGTCCTAAAAAAAAGTTTAATAAGGAAATTTTATCAAGATACAAGAAAAACAATGTGGTTGCTTCATAATTTGTAGGCATTAATATACTAATTTATGGATAACGATAGCAATCACATTAAAAATATAAAATACTATAGATCATGACTAATAATAATAAAATATATAGAAATATAATATACTAGCTCTAAAGTTCAATTTATACTGAGTTTACTTACTTCTGTCAAAGGAATTTTCTTCGGTTGAGTTGACCTAGAGGTGCGCCCACCACGTCCCCTGGTAACAGAGGATGATCTAGTAAGCATCATTTCAGAAGGACTGGTGTACAGCTGATCGGTGCTAGAATATCCTGAGCTAATATCTTCAGTAGACTGAATATCACTATAAAATTATAAATAACCACATTAATACTGAAAAGAATTAGTATTAATAATAATAAATTTTGACTTGCAAATAAAAAATGATAGGTAACAAATTCAACTTTGGAATTAAAACATAGAAAAATTTAAGATGAAAGGAATATGGTCCGGGTGCGGTAAAAAAAAAAACTCAAATAGTAGAAATATACTATTTTAATGAGCCAACGTTTCGCCCCACGTTGCAGGGCTTCTTCAGGGCTATTTTGACGGCAGTCAAAACAAAAAAATCATTTTTTTTTTACAAAAACAAACTACAAGACTAATAGTATTAGTTAGTGCGTTATTGTGAAACAGAGCCTGTGTAGAACTTTAAATTTGGAATATTGCATTGATGATGCATGGAATATTGAAAACAAATATACTGAAAATGCTGAAAAAATGGTATCTACAGTTGACCAATTTTAACCATGGTGGGAAGTCAAGTTTTTCATTTTTTGGGACTGCCACTCAATGAAAAAAGTCAACACTCCAGGCCGGATTCGACCTGGTGCCACCCGCAGAACTAGGGCATCAATCAACTGTACAAGAAGAATCTTTACAAAACAATAATTATACACGAGAATGATGAAGATCTAATTCAAAAGTTTGAACAGTTACAATGTACACTACTAAGAATTATCATTCAAATATTTATTACAGTGAATTTAGATAAAAACCCTGATAACTTACTTAAGAGGACCTGAAGAAGCCTGTAGCTGCCTCATATTCACATCAAACTCTTTAAATCTCATGTCAACACCTGGAGACCCTATAGGCCTCCGTCGAAGGACTGGTCTTTCAGGTACTTCATCGTCTTCTTCTCTCACTATGGCATCAAACACATTTTGACACAAATACATCAAAACTTCATAATTAAACTAAAATCACATTTTTTAAACTACATTGGTGGGCAAATAGGCCCTTCTAAAGAAAATAGAACCATTTTTTTTCTTTTGGAAGATCGTTGAAAAATAGTGTGTAGTAAATAAAAGAAAGATGATTCGGGTGCAGTCAAAAATAACTCAAATAGTAAAAACATATTTATTACCAGACAGTGTTTCAACCCACTTTACAGGGCTGAAAAAGGTACAAACAACTAAAAATGTGTGATAGAGATGAATAAGATAACATGAAATAAAAGTAAACTTAGGCTAAAAAATAATGTAAAAATGTTTATAAAAAAATTAACCAAGTAAATAAAAATAAGTTGATAGCGAAAAGTATTATAGAAATATCATGAAAAGGGAAATAATAAGAAATAAAAAAGTAGATAAAAGAAAAATTTTAAAAAAAATCATTAATTTTCACATTATTTTTTTAGCCCCATCTTAGTTTACTTTTATTTCATGTTATCTTATTCTCTTACTGTCCCACATTTTTATTTGTTTGTATCTGTTTAAGTCCTAATGAAGCCCTCTAAAGTCTTGCGAAACCTTGGATGATAATAAACAGGTTTTTACTATTTGAGTATTTTTTTTTTTTTACCACACCTATACCATACTTCCATCAGAATTTCAGATGTTTTAAAAATTTTTCAGGCTAGTGAATGTTTGCTAAATGGTTAGGCAAAAAATGCTCGGTACTGAGGTCTGAAATTTCAAAATAATCTACAATTTTTTTTTTTATTTCTATAAAATTTATCATAATAGTATTCAATTATTGATTAAATCACTAAATTTGGTCAGTAATAATTAGTTATGGACAGACCCATTATACATGCCAAAGCATGCGTTTGATACTATCATGTATAGAGTGAGGTGGCTTAGAACTAATTGTACTTAAGATTATCCAAATATAGTGGTTAAAAGCACATAATTTGGCATGAATGTACCTTATTATATACAAATAAATAATAGCCTAGAAGCCCTTTGAAATTTTTAAAATTTTAATAAAGTATTTATACTTTTGAAATTTGATTTTTTGTTTTTTTAAGGGATTTGTGATATGCTGACCATCTTGGGTTAATTTACCTTAAAATGATCAACCTCAATTTATCTTATTAACAACCATCAGATTTCTTACAAATAGAAGTAATAAACAGGACTCTAGTCCATAGTTAAGTGATAGTGCTATAGTTTAAGCTTCATAATTCAGACAAAATATAATTATATGGATACTATTAACAAAGAAACTAAAGAAAAAATTATGAAATCCTCAAGATGAGAAAAGGGCCAAAAAACAATGAAGAGCTCTTGATTTTTCCTACTACCCTTTAATGGTATTATGCCCTTAACCCTGATTGTCCTTCATAATCAATCCTATCCCAACCACTTCCTCACACACCCTACTGTACCTTAGCCTCAAATTTTGACAGTCTACAAGGTTAGGATAATGGATATAATGAGCAGACAGTGGACTATTGTACAATAAATGTATAAGAGATCAAATTAATACAGGAGATGAAAAAGTACAAGATTAGTGTATTAGGAATTAATGAAACAACAGAGAAGGGCTCAGGTATTACCCAATGGAATGATAGATTTACTATACACTATTCTAATATATACCTGGAAGGTTTAATAGATGTAATTTTGGGACCGAATTCGGATATAAAATCCAGTAAAATCTTTCACTTAATCAGGGTGA
>NW_027108101.1:0-5371 GCF_000696795.3 Halyomorpha halys | reverse complement strand
TTCTATATTCTTGTGGTTCAGTCAATAATAAAACCAATTATAAAAATTTTGTCCATTTTTAATCTATCTCCCATTTGCCTGAAATGCGTGGAGTGAGCATACTCTGTACATAGATTGAAATCATACATCGGGAAAACAAAATTTCAAATGAAATTTAGAAGATTTAAAAAAAATATTTTTAAAGCTATCCTTTCCGGGCGGACCCTTCCGGTACTTATCAAGAAATTTTTAAAAAGTGCCAGACATTAAAAACTGCACTTCCCCCTCCCCCTCAGTGGTAGACTTACTTATTTGATTTTTCAATAAGACAATTAAAACGAGTAGGTTGGTCGATGTACAACATGTCACAATCTCTGGAAGGAGACCATAACACAAAAAAATGCAATCCTTCCCGGCCTGACCCGCCCCACGAAGATCCCCAGGGATCGACTGTCCTATGTCACTGTTGAAATAATCGCTTAAAACGGGAAAAAGGGATTTAAGTAGTTAAATCGAGCAATATTACAAAAAATGCCAGAAATTGAAAAACGGCGTGAATATAAATATAAAAAAAAAATCGTTTTACTTTAACGTAAACACTAAAATGAATAAATTGTTTGCAAATAACGAATAAACAGGCCTGTTTCATAATTGGAAACTAATAGTATTAGTTAAAAATACAAGTATAGAAACAACGTGATAATTACACTAATACTTATATTTTTTCATAATAGGGAGGACTATTAGTGATATTACAGTAGTCAAAAAGTACTAAAGTACAAGTTACTATTGTACAAGTCAGTGTAATTGTATTAAGTTAAATCGACAAGACTAATAGTATTAGTTTGTACTTAATTATAAAACAGGGCCCTGCTGGCAAAGAACGATCAGGGTATGAAAAAAATAAATTAAAGCAATTTTTTTCAATTCACTCTTACCCAGTTCTACAGCAAATCTAGAAAAAAATAGTTCTAGTGGTTATGTAGGCCATGACTATGAGAACAATAGTAAAGTCTGGAAACGTCGCTGCTATGTAGTTAATTTGGTCTAGACTTCAAGAACCTTAGAAATATATATCATTAACAGTTTTTTTTGTTTTTGTTTTTGTAGAATTTTTTCTCCAACTTAATTTTTAAAGTTTTCTTCTTAATATTTATTTTTCTTTATTTCATTTGCTAAGCATTATTTCAATTAACCTTTTAAAGAACTATGTCTGAGCTTTTTGTATGTATCAAGTATTTTATAATTCTCTTCTTATATGCTCTGTTGTTAACTAATATTGTTTCATTTACAATAGAACTTCTTTTATTTGTTGTCCAATTTACTGACAGGTATATATTAATTTTTTTTCTCAATTAAAAACCTAATTCAAACATTATTTCAGAACCAAAAATATACATCCGTTAAATCCAGCATAATCTAGTATATAATAATATATAGTCGAAAAACTTGTTTCTAAGGGTTTCCGCATTTTATTATTTTTTAAAGAAGTAACCTTGTTACTTCTTTATTTTCTTGTTTGAGACGTTACAGACATTTGCCCACAATCCAGTGCATCCTATTATTGTATAAGAACAATCTTTTAGATACATTTATATAATTGATATAATCAATAACAAAAGCCGAATATCAATATATTTGTATTTAATTACCATATATTCACTTATTCATCTTTTTATGGGATTTTCCTACTATTAAAATCAGTCATTTGCGAAATTAATGTTGCAATTTATTATTTAACAAATATGATAATATTTTATTCTCCAATTATACCTGTTTTCGTATATCTATCTATTAGTCTCTCTATATTGGATTGTTGAACTTTTTTCATTTGAGAAGGTTTAATTTAATAAAACTAAAACTTCTGTTTTTTTTGGGTCACACTGAATATTGTTATGTATTTATTTTGTTAATTATATTAACATAGTGCTGTACTGTTCTTTTTATATCTGTTTTGAATTTTACCACATTTTTATTGATGTGTATTTTACATACATACATCAATATGTAATATGCTTTCTGCTTTTGCTATTAGGTGCAATATTCAAAATTTTAATTTTATAAAAATCAAAATTAGATTGTTTTATACACTATGTCTTGCTAGTGCTGTTGGCTTTTATATTTTGGGAGTTTTTAACGTTTATTATAGGTTATTTGTTTTTGACTGAATCGCTAAAACTGTTCCTCTAATTTTGAAAAACCTTTCTTAAGTGATCTTCTTAAAGATCACTAAGTTTTCAAAAAAATACTACATGCCTGAGAAAAAGTAGATAGCATAAAAAAAAGTTAAAAAAAGTCATGAAAAAAAAAAAAAACATTTTGTTTACACATAACTCAAACAATGTTTGGTGAATTTTAGAGGTCATTTGAAAGTTAATTAAATTCCTTTAACCATATACAATGCCTAACAAAAAAAAAAAAGTGAATATAGGTTATCCCTTAAAAATTCTTTGCAAACAGGTATATTTTATCAGAGAGCATTTTCGAACCGTTGTATCGTGGTACATTTTTCATTGCATGGTATGGTAGTTCAAAGGAATTTAGGAAAATCTTTATAAGCTTTAAAGCCTTCGCTGTTTTAGTCATTAGCAACTCATTGTCATTTTTTTTTTATTTATTTTTTTTAGCCAAGGCTGGCTAAGCGTGTTTATGGGTTAACAAAGTTTTTCATTTTGTGGGACCGCCACTTAATGAAAATAGTTAACGCCCCAGGCCGGATTCGAACCACCGCCAATAGACATAAAATTGGTAAGACCACCATCTTAACCACTGAGCTACGGGTTGGGTCTTATTGTCACAATATATTTTGTTATCGTCGTATATTTAAAACACTAAATACATGAAAATTCCTGAAAATATGCCCTATGACATTTTTTATCTTTACTAGTTCTATTTAATAGCCCCTACATGATTCTTATTTAATTATTATTATTTAATAATTTCTAATAATTAATTACAATTATTACAATATTTAATACAAATTACAATGTTCTTAAATATCCTTATTATTTATATTTATCAACAATATTACATCAAAAGAATTCTTACTGCTGAGTGAATGATTCTAATTATAAATTTTTGTTTTCTTATTGTGTTGTTTGGAAAAGTTTTTTTCCCCTAAGCTAGTACGAAGTTTTACCTCTCAGCGACGAAAAACAGACCCGAGTATGATTTCTTAAAAAAAAAAAATTCTTGTAACTCTCTCCATATTTAGGCCTTCAAGCTTGAGCCTGCTTTAGGTTATTGCAGAAGCCAGGCATAAATCTTCAGTTTCTGAAAAGTTTCTTCGGAGGGGGAGATGACAGGCAGGCGTCTACATCACCACGAAGAGGAGGGTACTGTCTTGAGTTTCTTGGTCCAGTTTATTAAATACCCAACACCATTGTACTCTTCTGTTTCCGTTTGTAATAAAAGTTCTTCGCCCGAGCAGTGTCATAAAACGGGTAATTAGTTTTAGAGTTTCATCTCCAAAGTTTTCAACTCTATTGGCCTTTTCTCTCGTAATTTTAACGGTATTTCGTGGTTTGGGAAGAAGGGTGTTGTTAAAAATTTTCAGGCAATCAGAAGAATACTAAAAGACATAAATCGTTTTTTTTCATAAAATGACAAATTAGAAAATTTAAAACTTATACTTATTTTTTTGTTTTTGAACTCTAAAAAGATATATTCTCTATATCTTTTTAGATCTATCTATCTATCTATAATTTCTTTTGAAAGCACAGTTCTTTAATTAATCAAATTAAGAATTAGATAATACAACAAAGTTTTTGGTTGAAATTTACGGATTGCGATCAATTATTTCCTGATAATTTTTCACAAATTCTTTAATTTCATTCTAAAATGAAAAATATAAGTACAAATAAACCAATTCTAAAACATAACAAGAGAATTTTAAAGTATGAATTTAACTTCAAATGAGTAAATTAAAACTAATTTAATCGATATAAAATCCTGATCATGCCAGATTTGAAGAATACTTATCAGCGACTTACTGAAAATTGAAGTTTATGATTTTATACAAGTTTCAATGATTAGTGAAAGAGGTTCGAAGGATGTCCAATATTATTTTATTTTAGAAGGGTAGCGGTATGGAGTTAAAATAAATTGGCGTGGTGTTATTAGCATCTTACTTGTTAAATTTAAACTTATAAAAATAAATATATTTTTTACTTATAATGATAAATATTTTTGTGGATCTTGAAGATTGTCAATTACAGTTTGTTCTACATTGCTGTGATAACACAAAATTTGTGCCAGAACGGAATAGGTGTGAAATGGAGGAAGACTTTCTTTAGGTTTTTCCAACACATAACTCTTTCCCTAGTAGATTACCGACCGTTATTTCTGTTTTCTATTTTATCTATTTATATATAGGTTTGTTAATTATGTCTTATTCATTTATTAGGTTGGAGTAACATGAATTTCAATTTTGTGATGATCTACATGACCTGTAATGAGGCCAATCTGGGCATACAGAGTGGAGCCCCACTAAACCTTCGAATTCCTTCTCGTATCCAATCCTTACAATCCTAAATCCTTAATGCTCTTTACTTTGTCAAAATAAAACCATACATCAAGACCTTAATGTTCCACATAACCAGATATCATCCCTTCCATCATAAACTCCCTAACTCACCAGTTTCTAAGCTTGCCTCAGCTTCCATTCCTGAGAATCCTCCGATGCCTCTGAAAAGAAGAAGGCCACAAGAACCAATGTAAAATTGTATTTAGAGTGCTACCAATGGGTAGTTTCTCTACACGCCTGTATCACTCCATTATAACTGATATCAAATTTACTGAATGTTTAATATAATATACAGTTGTAAATTACAATAAAGATTTTTTAAAAAATATTTCAATATATATAATTTTTAATTCTAACTTTTTTCCAAAACTTCAACCCAATACATACATAAGGCACAATGAACAACTCTAAATATAATTAGACAAAAGATAAAACTGAAATAACAGACGGAGTACCTGCTAGAAAGAACGGGTAATTTTTAGAAAAACCAAAACAAACCCTTCCTTTCAACATTTACCTTCCACCATTTCACCCCTATTTAGTTCTGGCACTTACCATGAGTTAGTTGAATCACAGCAATATAAAACATACTGTAATAGATAATCGTAATAGTTATTTATCTTAAATTATACTATGTTATGTATTTTTTTATTAATTAGTTGTTCTAAACTACTATATTTATGCATGTAATTCTGAAGAAAGTTGACAGACGATTGCTAAAACAACAGTGAACTGTTTGATGTAATTGAAGGGATCTTATAAACAAATTCTAATCATTTCAAAACATTTCTTATAACCTTCTTATGATAGTTCATCTCGGGACTGCTAGGGGTGCTGCTAGGAGTGCTTGAATGAAGTTATTTAAAT
>NW_027108100.1:0-5642 GCF_000696795.3 Halyomorpha halys | reverse complement strand
AACACTTTAATTAGTACAAGATTAACTTATTTAATTCAACTCATATAACAAAGATTAAGTTTATATCAATAAGTAAAACAGAAATAATAAAGAAAACGTTTAAAAAAAAAGGAAATAAATAATGAACAATTTTATTTTATTTTTATTATTTTCATATTATCCTGTTCCACCTTTGCTCAATTACAATTTTTTTTCATGTATTTTTTTTCCGATTTGCTTTACAGACCTTGTAGATCTTTGGCCACCCGAACCAGCCTTCCCCACATCATAGGCTGCTGCTTTCCTGTTTTCTGTATGCAGCTCTTTCGCATCTTTGTCGATTCTGTCCATCCATCTGGTTTTGGCCTCCCACGTGCCAACTATAGTTGCATTCATTGTTGTTTAGAGGCGCCCTAATGGATTGCTTCAAGCCACATGTTCCGTCCATCTCAACCTCCTTGCCTCTATACCATGAGGTATTGACAGACTAGTCTCTTAAATCAGTGCACTGTAAGTTTTTATCCCCCATTTGTCAAGATAGCTCCTGTAATTTTATTTTTTTAATGACTGATCCTTTTCATTTTGTTCGTAAATTGTAGATGTTTTTTTGTTAATCAGAAGCATATGGCCTTGTAACCATTTACTGTATGAAATAGGGATATAAAATTTTAACTCTAACGCTGGTGAAACCGGTGGAGTACAGCTAGTATTAAATAAAATCAATATTTATGTAGAATATATTCATATTTTAACAATGTCTTATGTTTAGATGAATATGAATTTTTTTTTATTAAATAAATGGATGAATATGACAAGACAAACTGACGTCATTAGCAATTGTCCATTGACGAGCTAATTGGCTTCCAAGTAGTTAGTAGCAATGTGCTTTGTGCCCAGGCTGCAATTGGACAGGCATGCGAAGGGGTCAGTTGGTCTAACTGTGCCCAATCCAACTCTCCCTTGTATTGGTAGTTTGGTTCTCAACCAGTTAATTATCCCGGCAATACAGTGCTCCACCGCTTGTTGCCTCAAGGATCAAGGGGTTATAGATTCTGGATCTGATTGTTCCATCCAAGCTCATTGTTTCCCCATCAGCCCATTGTTTTCAGATTCAGATCTTTCCAACAATCTTATACCTGACTGACAATCCTAAACTGACTTAAACATTCGAAATTTTACTTGTTAGTTTTTAAAAATTTTTTAACGCAACTGTAAAACGCCTCCATTGGAAGGAATAATAAGATTGTAATAGCAACGAATCTGGTTGCACTAAACACCATACTTAAAGTTGAAATTGATTCTTTCATTATTGGAATTCTATCAATGGACTGATTCACGACAAGACTATATCATGCCATTGTAGTATAAATTTACTTGTTGTATATATTTTTTAATACAGTTGTAAATATTAATAGATGAAAAAAAATCATTCACTTTTTTAGTTTACCCCGGAGGCATTTGAGGCTTTAGAAATTCATTGTTGTAAAAATTAAAGTACGAGAAATTCTCAAATTGAGAGAGATTTTTTCCTTCTACTAAGACTATCAAGCCTCAACACTTCTTTATTAATCATGTTACGTATGTTTCGGCCGATCCGGCTATCATCAAGGACAATCTTTTAAAATAAAATCTTAGCCAGTCTCAAACAAAATAATAAAAACCTTTTTTTTTTTTTTTTTTGTAAACTATTAAAGTAATACATTTGATAGGGTTCAATCACGAATTATGATACATTATTTCTATGCTTACCGAAAACTTGTAGAAAAATATGAAAATGTTCCTAAATTCTTAATTTATCCCGGAAAGGTTTGAGGCTTAACAAACTTATTTTTATAAACTATTGAAGTACCGGAAAATTTCAAAATTGATGAATATGTTTTACTTTTAAAAGATTTTAAATATCTTAAAAGATTTAAGATGAAATATAAATTTAATAATTTTATTTATAAACTATTAAAATAATGCAGATCTCGAATTGTTTTATATCCAAACAGAATTTTTTATGAGGAAAATAAAATTGGCATGTAATAAAATGAAATAAAGTGGTCCAGAAAAGCTTTGCTACCACAGTTGCACATCAGATAACTTTTAAAAAAAATATTTTACCTTGGAGCCCAAACTCTCCAATCCCATATCACAACCCTCGAAGAATGGAGGATTAATATAAATCCCATCAAATCACCTCTACCCTCTACTGCATGCCCTACAGCATCTCTTAATAATGTTGCCTTTACCCCTGTCGAACAGATCCGCTACCTTTGACTACATCTGGACAAGCGACTGACTTGGAATCCTCACTCAAGACTGAAAAGACAGGAAACTGCACGTCGATTTCGACTATTAGAGCACTTACTGGACAAACGGTCCAAACTTGGAATCCATTCCAAAAGACTGATCGACAATAATAAGGCCTATCTGGATATACGGAGTTGGGGCTCCACTAAACCATCGAATTCCTCTCGTATCTAATCCTTACAATCCAAAATCCTTCGAAAATCCTCAATGCTCCTTACTTTGTCACAAATAAAATAATCCATAAAGACCTTAATGTTCCATATGTAACTGATCTAGGCCGAACCGGATACCAATCCTTCCATTATAAACTCCCTAACAACTCAAACCTACTAGTTTTATACTTGCTTCCTCTCCCATTCCTGACAATCCTCGGAGGCGCCTGAAAAGAAGATGGCCTCCAGAACTTCTAATGTAAAAATGTTATTAGAGTGCTATCAATGGGTAGTTTCCCTACATGTCTGTATCATACGATTATGATCTTACATCAAATTTACTAGATGTATTAATATGCAAAGTTATAAATGTCAATAAATAAAAGAAAATTAAAAAAAAAAAATGTTATCTATTCCTTTAAAAAAATATAAAATAGTTTATTTATAGACTGAATTTAATCTGTGAAGACCAGTCAAGATTATAAATCTAGAGTACGGCACTATCTTTAGAATACGTCTAATTCAAAAGAAATCGAAATACTTTTTTTTGTCCGATGTGCCATTTTTAAAGGAAAGGAGTTAAAGTATAATTAGATTGTGCAATAACAGTTTAGTTATTAATAGATTTTTAGATTCAAATAATTGTTATTGCAATCTTCCAATTGTATCTAATAAGTCATGACAGATTATTGTTATTCAAATCTATCATTAAAGTGAACGAATTTATATAAAGTTTACCTACAGTGAATGAGTCGAAGCATGAGTTGAAATTGCAAATTTGTTTGAAATATTTTTCAGCTTTTACCTAAGAGAATGAAACTTTGCTGGATAATATTAAACTATTTGTCATAGTAAAATTTTCAACCAACAAACTAATTTCCAGTTTTAAATTACATTTAAATTATTTATGAGCCACACCCGTTATCACAGTGACAAAACTCGATCCCTCATAATTTTCATAGAATAGTTAGGATTCATATCAAATTCACAGTCCTGTCTGATCCTTCCTCAGGATGGGATCAAATAATCCTTACTTTGGACAGCGGCCCAAATCGCAAAATTAATAAGGAAGAATTCAAATCACATTTTTTTATTAATTGTTTTTACTCAACAATGAAGTTGTAATGTGCGTGTAATGAAAAAAAAACGTAAAGCCCAATTTCAGTGGATGATCTTCATAATAATAATAAAAGCTTAACGAACCCGAAGGTTCATTGCCGATACCACCAAACGCTCTCTGCATACATCCTTCCAGTGATGCCCCTCCAAACCCAATGATAAATATATCCACATTCAGCATATATAATAGTTTTCTTAATGAAGCTTTTCTTTTTGTAAATGGAAAAAATAACACAGTTTATATCGACATTAATTGCGGTATAATTTTTTGACCTTGTTCATAGCCATCATAATTGCGGTAAAACCAAATAACTTTATTAATAGTATACATTTAATATTTATTAAGAAAATAAAAAAATTGTATCTATTATAGGTCGTTGTCTTATTATTCTACTAATTTATAGGAGATATCGTTCTCTGATAAATATATCCACATTCCATATATATAATATTTTTCTTAAAAATGGTTTTCTTTTAGTAAATGAAAAAATTAACACAATTTATTATGCCATTGATTGCCGTATAATTTTTTGACCTTGTTCGTACCCAGCGTAATTGTGGTAAAAAAAATTGTTTGTTAAATAATATAACATTAACATTCGTTAGGAAAATAAAACTTTTTAGGAGATATCGTTCTCTGATAAATGTATTCACATTTCACACATTTATTATTTTTCCTTATAATGAAAGATTTTATAAAAGCATTATGGAAGATATTTTTATATTTATTATTTTTTTTGTAATATTTTGACAAAAATCGCATTCGCTTACTACACCCTTGGCATATGCTTTTGGCACATAATTTGGAACCACTACTCTCAGGTAAAAAAGTAAATTTAATAGAAAGAATAATTTTTTATTTTGAATCCCTAGGTTACGCAATGTTTCTTGATTTTAAGTCGATGTTTACGAAACGGCTATGAGAATAGGCTAGTATAAACCAGAATCATTTTATCTGTAGTATAAAGTGCAGTCGGTTGAATAACATTAGCTGTATAAGTTTTAATTTACTTGCAAATATTTTAATCCGATCAAAAAATTCTTAATAAACATTTGTAGCTTATCTTATTATAGTTCTTGATATCAATTTATCGTGAGACTCTTAAAAAGCTAACCACTCTAACCCCCTAGTTTCTAACCTTGCATCCTCTTCCATTTCTGACAATCCTCCGAGGCGCCTGAAAAGAAGATGGCCACGAGACCTGCTAATGTAAAATGTCATTAGAGTGCTACCAATGGGTAGTTTCTCTACACGCCTGTAACACTCCATTTTAACTAAGATCAAATTTACTGAATGTATTATACCATATAATATACAGTTGTAAATATTAATCGAGCAATGATCTGTTTATTCAATTCCCTTGAAAGGAGGAGGCTAGTTTTGATGGTCACCTTAATCTCAGACTTCAATATCATCTTATTAAAATCATGAATAAATATTTGACCATGAGTAATATCTCTGGTAATATTGCTGTAATTAAAGGCAGTTTGTTTGTGCCTTTATTTTCACGACGGGTATTACATTTTTCCTAGGTGAAAAGGTAATCAGAGTTTCTTTCATAGAACTTGTAGTTAAATTAAACTCGTATAATTGATAATTTGATTTGTTAGGCCTAAGTTGTAGATCCTAGACCTACTACTGTGCTAGAAATTAGTTAGGTAAGTGGACTTGTCCCTGATGCCTATCTAAGTTAAAACTTTCACATTGCTAGGACCGTTTGGTAACATCCTAGTCCTTTGGTTCAATCCTTATTCAGTTCCACCCTTCCTTACAACACACCTCGAAGGTTGAAACGGCAGTGGTCAAGAGACTTATTATAAAATAAAAATTGACAATTGGAGTTCAACCAATGGTCATATTCTTCAATCAAGTTGAGTGTTTGTGGCATTAGTGCACTTACTCTGCCTCCACTAGCTCATAACGAGTAACGCGGTGAGAGGGATGCGCTGGGATCTCAAAGAGTCATACTCAACCTGGGAGATCCTCAGGTCGATAGTGTACATATTGTATATAACAGTGTAAATGTGACTAGTGATTATTTTATTTTTTTCTTCATGTTCATAGTTTGATTATGTTAGTTTTATTTATCCTACTGT
>NW_027108099.1:36802-57395 GCF_000696795.3 Halyomorpha halys | reverse complement strand
TATATATATATATTTATTTGATTGTTATTAGGTTTTATGAGATTTTTCATTTCAATTTGTTTATTTGTAGTATTAAACTTAAAAGCAAGCAAACCAGTTTTCATTGTCTAAAATAAATACGCTATTCCAAACAAAGATGGCGGCGCATGTCCTTCCAAAGTGTTCGTTGGGTTGTTTGCGTTTGAGAACATGGATTGAAATTTTTCAACTTTTGTTGTTTCTATGCAGTAGTTATGGAAAAGGAATAATCAAAGAAGAAATGGAAGAAAGTAACAATTATCAATAAACTATTTACATCGTGGATGTAAGTGAAGCAGAGTGATAGTGCTGCAATAACATTGAAGATAGAGGAGAGGAAGCGGGCACTCTTGATTTGGTTGGCCTAGTAAGAGAAAGTCTGTCAGCCAGAAGTGGGAACGACTGGAAGCCATTGTTGACAGTTGGACAGAGCATCATAGACAAGAAGATATCAACAATCATCAAAGGAAGATTGTGTAATTGGTTAGTTTTGTTTCTAATTAGAATTTATTATATTTGTAAAATAGCTATTAATTAAGTTTAAGTGTTATTAGTAGGAAAGTGTCGTCTGTTTCTGATTGCCCAGAAACCCACCCTGAGAAAAGAGTCTATTATATTATACAATTTAAATAAAATTCTATTATCTATTTAATATTAAAGTTTTAAATTTGAACCCAAGCTATTTTTTATATATGAAATGAGTTAAAACTATTAAAATTCTTTTTATTTCATTTAAATAATTTTTTAATTATTACAATATATAAGTTAAACATATGTGAGCTCAAAGAATAAAAAAGAGAAAAGGGAGATAGAAATGACCAACTCACTTGTTACTCAAAGACTGACTTTTATTGTGTTCGGTACCTCTATATATACACCTTCGATCAGCTGATCTACTCGATCACCTGACACTGAAATAACAGCTGACTAAGGCTGTAACTCCCCCCACCAGTTTACGAACAATCCTCGTAAACTTATACTACACAATAAAATAATATAAAATACAACAACAATAACTATTTACAATAAAGTATATAAAATAAACAAAACAAAGGATTCACAGTCCTCATAAACTCTATTACAAACTAGAAGTAAAGCAAAACAAAAATAAAGTCATAATTTTATACAATTAAAAAAAATGGAACATAATTTATTCAGTACATCGCCAGAATCAAAGATAAATTATACAAAAATTAAATCACCACTTAAGAAAACATAACACAACAGATAAGTTGAGATGAGGACACTCCGGATTACTCTTGTACAAGGTGTTTCAGGTTAGAGGGACTTTAAGTTGTTAACGTCAATATGAACTGTCCTGCGCTTTTTGGGTTCTCTGATACTCTCAATAGTTACAACATTATGTTCTCGTATTATTATCACCCTGAATGGTCCCTTGTATCGCTGTATCTCCTAACCCCTGATTGATCCCAATTTTCTATATACCATTGCCCCAATTTTTATCGTTCCCTTCCTATCTGTGAGGTTTAAATTCTCCCGAGCTACTCTCCTAGCTTTCCTTTCTCTTACCAATTTTCCCAGGACTTTTTTCTAATGACATAATTATTTATTAAATAAATCAAAAATGTGTATCCTTTTTTGTCTCAACACTTTTATTTTTCACCAATCAAACGTTTCGGCCATTTTAGCCATCCTCAAGGACATCTAAATATTTAACAGCTTATATTATATCTTCATTTTTAACACTTATAACAACAACATTATTCACCAATAATATAACATACCTTCAATTATCATTTCTTCCTCACATTAATTTAAAGTTACTTTTGCAGGTTATTCTGCCCAGGTCATTTCCTTTATTATAAGTTAAAAGGCTATTCAAAAAGTCAATTATTAGAGAGTCATATTTATTATTAATAAGCCTACTAAGCTTAAGTTTAGTTACCTATTTTTTAAAATTTAAAATCATTAATATTTAATTTTTCTTATATAAGATTATCCACAACAAATACACTACCATATAACAAACCATTTATAACCTCTCACTCCCACAGGTCAGCCTTGTTTTAGAATTAATTTATTTTATTTTAAATTGCATTTTGGTCTCAATTTGGAATTTATTCTAATTCTCAAAATTCCATATTACATTTAATTGTAAATAGTAACAAATATCTCCATTTATTTTTCTTAAAATCTCTGCATAATGTTGGTTTAAATTCTTAGTATCTGTTTTAAAATTAACTGTGTAATTGATGTTCTCTGATATATAAATTGACTCAAGTATTTTTCTATTGTACAAATTGTTTTCTTTATGTAAAATTATGGTGTTATCAAAATCAAAATTATGTTGATTTTTGGCTGTATGCTATACTAGTGCTGTTTTATTTGGATCCTTTTCTTTATTTCTTGTATCATTTTTGTGTTGATATATTCTATCCCCCAACATTTGCTTAGTTTCACCTATATAGATTGCTGGACAATTTAAACATGGAATTTTATATATTAATCCCGATTGACTTTTTATTTCAATTTTGTCCTTTACATTGCTATAATACTTTTTAATTTTATTGTTAGGTCTATAACATAATGAGTATTCTTCCACATTTGGAACATAATCTATAAATGACCTCTGGATATCTTCCGATAAACCTTTTATATAATTTAATCCATAATATTTCTTAATAATTGCTTTACTATTTGTTATTTTATTTTCCATTCTATCTTTGCATTTTTTAAGGTTTATATCCCAAATTTTATAAATTAATTTTCCGGGGTAAAAATTATCCAAAAACATTTTAAATATCATATTATTCACTCTATTCAGCCTACTAGCATCCGTTATTCTTATAGTCTTGTTAACATAATTATTAATTACATTGAATTTCATCTGAAATGGATGGCAAGAATAGTAATTTAATATCAAATTACTACTTGTTTCCTTCTTTGTCCATTCTGTTATTATATCCTTTCCTTGTCGTATTACTATCATATCCAAAAATCTTAGTTTTTCTTCCTTTTCTAATTCCATTGTGAACTGTAATCTGTCATGGTGACTATTTAATTCTTCAAAAAATTTATTTATATCAACTTTTTTCATAATACAAAAAATATCATCAACATATTTAAACATTTATTCCTGATTTTGAAAATACATCATTTATTAAATCATTCATGATTAATCCAGCTATTGACAAATTTCCCTGAGAACTGATCCAACAATGACAGGGTTCGAAACGGCATTTAAGGAATTAAAAGAAGAATTTTTATTGTTGTTTTTGGATATTAGCCCTAATGTAATGTTACATCTTTTGTCTTTGTGTATTAAATTAGTTAAAATACAACACAAAAAGTGTTGAGACAAAAAAAGATACAAATTTTTGATTTATTTAATAAATAATTACCTTGTCTCAAGAAATTGAAATAATATAATTAAAGACATAATTATTGTTTATCTTGTCACCGTTCGTAGCCGTATAGCCTACCAGATTTCACAAAGCCCGAAAAGGATCTTAAACGGCGAAAATCCTGTAACGGTGTGGACCAAATGATTGAATGCTGCAATTGCCTTTGGCATTGCCATGTCCGGTTCCAATCCTTGGTCGATCTAGTACAATTGAAGGTGATCGCTCAGCATTCCATGAAGCCACACTTAGTCTCCACTACTTTTGGGGTGTCCTGGTGTGTTGAGGTACCATATCACATCCAAGTCCTTGATTTCCTTTCAAATCAAAGAGTTGTCAAATTCTCTTTCACTATCCAATGAGATACGTTCTGGAACTCCGTAGAACTGAAACCACAAGCGGACCTATCCTGCACCTGGTGCACCATTGCCGCCTTATTGAAGAGGTCAATCATGGTCAGCCATTTGTACCCCTTCGATGTGAATGTGTCGATTTGTAAATCTTTGAGTGTTGCATTTGTGGTAGATGTCTCCTCCTGGATTTCTTTAGATGGATGTGTGTCGTGCTTAGTGCGTAGACAAACCTCGCAGCTTCCTACAACCTCTGATATAGTCTTCCTCATTCCCCACCAAAAGTACCTTCTCTTAAACGCTTGCATAGTTTCATGGATTCCGCAGTGATTTGTCTTACCCTCATGATACGCTAAGGTGACTTCTCGCTGTTGTTTGTCTTCCAAAAGGGTTTCCACCATCAGTTTGCAACAGACGAATGTCCTGTCCATTCCAATCTGTTCATTACGCCATAGCCGCTTGATCTTCTTCCAAATGGTTACACTCCCAACATACAGGTGATGCTTTTCTCAAGCTTGGAAGCATTATTCAACATTCTACAGATCTGGTCATTCTTCACGCCTGGTTGCGACCAGATAATCATTATTTTACTTCTCCCATACTCAGTATGTTTAATTTTGGTCATTCCAGTGATTTTCGTTTTCTAAATAATTTGTCTCTTCTTGTCATTGATTATTTCCTCCATTTCCTCTATGTACCCGGGTCTTTCTTCAGCCAAACTCCTGTAATTCCAAGATTCTTCCCTACCATCTTCTTCCTGTTCATCCTGATCTTCCTCTCTAGGCGTCCATTCCCGCAAAAACTGTCTCATGACACCGGACGGTTCCCCATTTTCTTGTTCCACGGCTTTCATGGTTATGGCTCAAGACAAACAATCAGCCACCACATTTTCTTTGCCCGGTTTGTATAAAACCTCCATGTTATATTGTGTTAGAAGCTCCTTCCAGCAAATTGCCTGGCTGACGATTCCTTCAATTTATCCACCCACTGGAGTGGTCTGTGGTCAGTATGTACCTTGAACTTTCTGCCAAACACATATAGTCTAAAGTGATCGACAGCCCACACTATTCCCAGGTGTTCTCGCTCCATCGTGCTGTATCTACTTTCCGCCTGAGACAGCAACGCTTTTAGCGCATACTCACTCAAATCTGTGGTTATCGTGAATTGCCGATTAAAATCTGGAAAAGCTAGTACTGGCTCTTGCTGCAACCTCTCCATGCACCGTTTGATATTGTCCTCCATCATCGGGGGTGACGATCATCTTCCTGCCTTTCTTGAGTAGGTTGTTGAGTGGAACGAGATACTCTTCCATTTCTGGAACAAACCTCCTGTAATAATTTAGAGTCCCCAACAACCTCCAAATTCGTTTTATGCCACTAGGTACTGCCATTTTCTGAATAGCTGAAACTTTATCCGCGTCTGGTTTAATAGAAATCATGTGGCCTAAAAATTTTATTTGTTCCTGCCCCAGCGCAGACTTTTCCCTCGACAATTTGAGCCCAAAATGTCTTATTCTCTAGAACATGCTATTTAAGTCTCGCACGTGTTCAACCTCATTCTTACTGAATACAAGGTCACCCATGTAAATCTGACAGACGGATTCATCAATTCCTCTCAGAAACTCGTCCATCAAACACTGAAAGGTTATGGGGGTGTTTATGAGACCAAACGGCATCCTTGTAAACTAATAGTGACCCCTTTCAAAAGTGAATGTCGTCTTATCTTGATCATTAGGGTGCATTTTAATTTGATGATACCCAGCCTTCAAGTCCAATGAGCTGAATACCGTCGCCCCGCTTAGCCTGTCCAAAATGTCTTCGAATCTGGGGATCGGATATTTCTCATCTATAGTATTTTCATTTAGCTTCCAGTTGTCTATCACGACCCTCTACTTCTTAGTATTTTACTTACGGTACTCCTTTTTAACAGCCCACAATGGACTATTGTACGGAGACATACTGTCAATAATGATTCAAACTTTCGAGATCCTCCCGGATGTGGTGACATAGTACCTGTGGGTATCACCTCTCCTTTACATATGTCACCCTGTCCTGCTTCAGTGGGATCTCATGGACAGTCTTCTCGGTGAAAAGGGACACCCAGGGTGATTAACCTACACTGACATATCTGAATCCGGTGTGATCTCTCTCCACTACACAATGTCTCCACACATGATAGTACTGGAACTACCAGTGTCTACCAGACATCTCACTTCTGCTATCTCTACTATAAGAAAACCTCTGTGCTCTCCTCTCATATGGTTGATCTCCAACGTGCGGCAGCCCCTCTGTGGGTACACTCCTCAGAACTCTTCTTGTGTTCTAGCTGCTTCTCCTTTCCGTTTCCAAGTCCTCCTCTTGCTTTGCTGGCTATCCTCTCGCTCATAGTCTCCTGCTTCAGTATCTGTCCCTGTGGTCTCGGACATTTCCGTGGCTCACTCATGAATCTGTTCATCCTTCGACAGATTCCCCTGCTCCATAATCTCTGTGCATTGACCTCCATCAGTTCAGACACATTTTGCTCCCTCCACCGATACATATAGGGACACTGTCGAGCAATATGTTCTTCTGTCCCATATTCAAAACATCGGGTGCAGGGGCATTGTGCTACCAGGTGTCCAGTTTTACCACACCCATGGCACTTGCAGTCCTCCCGCCGACCAATGTTTCTGGGTTTAGCGTGGCTCCTTCTATTTTCTGTGTTACTAGCTCTCTCTCTTTTACCATCTTCGTGTTCTCTCCTTCTCCAAGGTTTTGGCATGTTTCTTGGCCGATATTCTATCTGAGTCCACCCCGGTTTCTCAACTTGCATTTAGGTGTCCACCTCTCCAGCGCTTGTATCTATGAGATCTTGGGCAATTTCCAAAAACGAGCACTCTTGTGGTTAGTACAGTGGACAGGAATTGGATCCGATCCTGTACCTGGGTTGTTTCCATCATCTCACTTAGTTTATTAGCGATTCTATTGTAGCGTGCCAAGAGTTCCGCAGCATACTGCCCACTAGACTGTTTTGGTTTCTTTGTCTCTCTAATCATCATGAATACCTCCTTCTCTGGGGCACACTGTCCTCCTCCGAACGGCTTCTTTAATCTCTCCTTGATAACTCTCCAATGGGTCTCCTTATCTGCCTGAATCTTATTTAGGATGCTCCTCTACACAATGTAGGTGACCGCTGCTTTTAGTGCCACCGCATCTTCAGTATCGAGTAGATTTTCGATAGACTTCAATTCGGCTTATTAGTCGGTCACCCCCTTTTATGAAGGGCTCAGTTCTCGTGTTTCCCCCGTAAACCGTTCCAGGTCAGAAACGGCCTTCCTGGTCTTGGGCGGCCGTAGTTCGTACTTTGATCCACTCTATTGTTGTTGCATGTGCTTCTGCAAGAGAGACTGGTGGTGGAGGATTCCCCTCTGTGGGAGGTGTGTACTCAATCCCATTTTTATTTAAAGCTTCCAGGTTCAAGACTGCTCGTCTAACAATATCGTTGCCATTAGCAGCCATTATTTAAAAAAAAAAAATGAAAGTAAAAAAATTTGAAGATGACAAAACAACAAAAAAATTTTTCTTAAAAGAAAAAAATACTCCTGTATATAAAGCTTCAAGGTTTCACACCTGGTAAACGTTTGTGAGCTCAAAGAACCTTCGGTACCTCTATATATACATCTTCGATCAGCTTATCTATCATACATATTTAATTTATTTAACGTTTTGGTAAAGTCTTGAGCTCCCCAGAGACACCCCCTGTTTACATCGGGACCTGCTCGTGCTATACTGCAGGTGTCCCAAGTGTGATTTTGTGATTATAATTAATGTGTGGAAAAGGGGGGCTGAAAATTGTGAGACACTTTCTGCTCATAAAACAAGCATGTATATTTTTCTTAATTTATAAGATTAATTCCCTGGAGGGGCAATTAGGTTAGTGTGTTAGTTTTAATTTAACTCTCAATAAATAAATTAGAATTTGTGGGGTCTCATAGACTAATAGAAATTATACGCTTATCTGGTGGCTGCTGGAAGTTTCGCTGTCGCGGTAACTTCCGCGTGGCCGCTTCCCTCGTCGAGGTGTACGGTGTGCTGTGGGCGAAATGGTGAAAACCATGTAATCTTCACCCAGTGTCTGAAAAGACGTAGTTCTTCCTCGGTGGCTGGCCAGCGTGTCCTGGACTCCGGCGTGATGGTAGGGGTAGGCCAGGTCCTAGCTTGCATGATGCTTAGGCTGGGGCGGCATTGCAGTCGCAGCGTCTTCGGGATCTTCTGGTGTTCGCGGCAAGGGGGGCATCAGGAAATGAGACCCTCGACCCCGACTTTATATAAATTCAAAAAATAACGGCAAAAATCGGATTACTTAAATCCGACACCCCCCATATACCAAATAACAGTAGTCAAAGTGAGGAAATATCAAGGAGGTGACTATAAGCCCAGGGGTTTCAAAAGTTAATAGGTAGAAATGTTAATTTAGGTGCTTTAAGATGGAAAAAGTAGAACAGGAGATATGGGAAACATGGTTTTTCCAGAAAAGTGTTTGATCAAAGGTAACTCCGAAGTTTTTGATAGTTGGATAGAATTTTATGAGATTATTATTTAGGAACAAGGTTGGGATATAAGTAAGATTTTAAGGAGGCGATTAGTACCTATTGCAGTAGCCTTGGTCTTCTCTGCATTCAGCTTAAGCTTGTTTTCTACGGCCCAGTGGCTAATTCAAATCAATCATCTTGAAGTTTATTTGTGGCTATTGATAGGTCAGATGGTGGGAAGGATGGGTAGATTTGGAAATCATCTGCGTACACACGGTATTGGGAGTGATGGATGAGGAGTGAAAAAAAATGTAGATGAAAAATAGTGTGGAGGATAGTGACGAACCCTGAGTGACAGTGTCTAAAATTGTAGATATAATTTAGTACAGGACTAAGGACTAGGAGGCAGGATTTTAAGCTTTAGAGGGATGTTGTCAGGTTCATAATCATTGATGTGGAATTTTAGGATGGTGGTTAGGAATTAGTCATAAGATACATGGGTTTTCTGGGTTAAAGCTGTGATGTTGAATATCAATAGGGGTAAAAGATTAGAAGCATAGGATAAGTAGTTGTTAAGATTGTTTGGATAGACTGCAAGAGAGATGCAACTGAGATTAGTGGATTCCACTAGGGATAATTTACCACTTGGATTTGGAGTCAGGAGCATTGGAGAGGGAGTGCTGGGATCTAGCATACTGTTTCTATGTTTGCTTGTGAGAACCACAAGCAATGTGGTAGTTTGAAAGACTCATAATCTGTGGCAGACGGATGCAACAAAATTTACGTCCTACAGCTTCTCTTCTTTTAATCAATAGTTTTATTTCGTAAGGTCAACAAAGACTCAGTCAGAGAGCATAAGGTTAGTGTTTTCGAGAGGAGAACGAGCATGTAATATGGATAAAAGATTTAAGGTGAAGGTGAAAACCACTTTGTTTTTATAGGGTAAATGGAATCGTAGAAATATGTAGAGTCCCAGTGGATAGAATCTAGGTTATGTTGAAAAAAAAATCGAATAAAAGGAGGTATAAATAAAGATATAATATTACTTTTTGAGTAAAGGATTTAACAGGTAGGTCGTACGGATTCTGGATGAGTTGTGTGAAGAAAGGAACGGAACAGGATGTTAAGAAGACGAGTGGATTTTTAGAGGAGTGCCACAGATGTGAGGATCTAGTCAGGTGTCAGAGAATTGTTTGTAATGGGTTAGAATGTAAGGAAGGAGGTAAAGATTCAGGAAAAATTCAAGGTTAGTGAGAAAGAATTTATCGCTAGATTTGGAAATCGATTACATGAAAATCCTACAATTACAAAAATTTAAAATTACATGCAAATCTTAGCCCTACTTGTAACTATTGCACTATAACTTGTATTAAAGTAATTATAATATACGAGGGGGAAAGGGGTCAATAAGTTCAAGAAAATCCTAGAGATGACGCTTGAAGCATCAGAAAGTTTTTTTTTTAAGCAAGCCTCATTATTTACTATTTAGTTTATTTAGAAAAACTGAAAAAAGTTCGTTTCAAGTATTAATTAAACACTTATATTTAAAAGGCTTAAAACTGAAAGACTCTTGGTGGAACCTGTCCACTAGGAAGCGTGTCCCCCGGGTGGCGGATGGGGGATACCTACTAGGAGGGGTGGTCTGAACATAACGAATAAGGACCCTTACCCAGTGCTGGGAGTATAACCCGGCCACCCTTACTCCTGAGGGGACATAAATATTTGGGAAGCCAGTTGTCCCAAATATACAGGGCCTCTTCTACTGGGCTAATCACCCGTAGTTAAGTATAAATAATTCAGAGAAACTTAAATTGCCTCGGACTTGGACGGACCCATTGGTTACGACGTGGCGCTCGAAACAACATAAGATTTGGATCATAGAACATTAAAACATTGACTGGAAAGGAGGTGGAATTGGTGGAGGAAATGAAGTCCTATAGGATAGACCTACTAGATATCAGCGAAATGAGAAAAAAAGGCCATGGAGAGGTATATATGAATGAACAGCATGTCCTCATCTTTTCTGGTGTTCCCGCAGGAATGAGGGCGAAGGAAGGTGTTGAGATGATTATGAGGAACAGCCTCTTTGCATAAGTGGAAGTTGGGATCCAGTATCTCCTAGAATAATAATGGCAAACCTGGAATTACCAATAGGAAAAGTGGCCATTATTCAGGTGTATGCTCCCACCGAAGAAGCAATTGCTTTGGACTGAGTTCTATGCTGAGTTAGAAAGGGAAATTATTAAAAGCCAGGACAAGAACAGAGAAGGAATCATTACGGGTGACTTCAATGCTAGAACTGGGAGTGACTACGTCAAAGCAGATGGAGTTATGGGAAAACATGGGGATGAGCGCACTAAGAATAGAAATGGGCAAAGACTGATTGATTTATGTGTTGACAATGATCTGCTCTTTAGTAATTCATTCTTTCCACATTAACGAATTAAAATAACTTTTTCCGCTGAAGAAAGGAAAGTAAATAGTATAATCGATTACTTTATCTATAGTCGAAGGATAAGAAAGCTATTTACCGATGTAAAAGTGATTAGGGGAACAGAAATTGGTTCAGACCACCTCCTGTTAGTCGGAGATACTCAAATTCTCCCCCCTAGGAAGAAACACCCAAGAAGCTACAAAAAAAATCAACGCTATGAAGCTCCAGGAACCTGGAATAAGAGCGGAATACTCAAACCTATTGGATTCAAAACCCCAGGACACCAGCCTGGATGGAGGTGTAGATAAAATATGGTCAGAAATAAAGAAAGCCATACAGGAGGCCGCTACTTTTATCTGCGGGATTACCAATATTTCACCTGCACGTAAAAGATCCAAGTGGTGGAATGATAGGGTGAAGGAATCGGTGGCGAGAAAGAAGGTAGCATGGAAGGAGTACCATAGGCACAAGACTCCATCCAATTGGGAACTGTATGTAAGAAGGAGAAATGAATTCAAGCTAGTAGTGAGGGTGGCAAAAAGAAAGAGCTGGGAGGAATTTGGCCGAAATCTGAAAAGTAACTACCATGAAAACACCAAAGTTTTCTGGAAAAAGATCAAGGCAATGAAAGGAAAGACAAGCAACCCAATAGGAAATGTAAAGGACAAGGGAGGCAGATTGATTACCTGGGACCAGGGTATTTTAGAAAGGAGACAATACACAGGTGTTTTTTTCTAGAGATGCAGAGGAGCAAATGATTAGAGAAAGAATACGGGGAGAATATGATGAGAAAATATGGGAGGAAGAGGAGGAAGCAGCTGTACAGAGATTTAGACTAGGGAAAGCAGCAGGAAGCGACGGCATCATTCCTGAATTCATCAAATATGGTGGAACAGAATTATTGAAAGCATTGCAATGCCTTTTTCAGAACTTACTTGCTGAAAAAGCTATTCCTAAGGAATGGGAGTACAACATAACTGTCGTGATTCACAAAAAAGGCAATCCTAACGAATGTGAGAACTATAGACCTATCTGTCTATCCCAGGTTGTGTACAAGCTTTATACCTCAATATTAGAAAAGAATCTGAGAGAGCTAGTGGAGAAAGACTTAGAAGAGTAACAAGCTGCTTTCAGGCTTCAACATCAGACCCAGGATCATATATTTTCTCTCAGAACAATTATTGATAAATCGTGGGAACGAGTATCTTCTTAGCTTTTATAGATATAAAGGCTGCCTTTGATTCGGTCCCTAGACAAGAACTGTGAAATCCTCTTTCTGAAAAAAAAAAAATCCCGCAAGGATTGATAGAAGCTATAAAGTTGACCTTCCACGATTCCAAGGGAATAGTAAGGATTAATGAAAGAGAGTCCGATACCTTTGCAATTGAGAAAGGAGTAGAGCAAGGAGATAGTTTGAGTCCCCTCCGGTTCATCATTTATATGGAGGAAATCCTCAAATGGGTAAACAGAGGACAGCCCGCACTACTATTGGCAAATGGAACATGAGGACATTACTGGCCCAGCTAATGGTATTTGGGGATGAAATTGTCCTTATAGCAGATAATAAAGAGAACCTACAACAAGCTGTAACAGAATGGGAAGCTGAGCTCGAAAGAAAGGGAATGACCATCAATGACAGAAAAAGCAAAATAATGCATCTAGGCTGGGAACAGGAAAACATTGAAATACTTTGCAAAGGTGAACCAATAGAAATGGTGGACGAGTACACCAACCAGGGAACAGTGATCAGCAGGAATGGAAAGGTAGGCCAAAAGATATCCAATAGGATAAAGCAGGCAAATGTAATATACGACCACCTCTGCAACACAGTTATAGGGAAGAGGGAGGGGTAAAGAAGAATGTTAAAGTACATATCTTCAAGGCTATATATCTACCTCCCCTCCTTTACGGAAGTGAAAGCTGGGTACCACTTGATAAGCACCTAAGCAGAGTCACAGCAATGGAAATGAGATACCTACGGGGAGTGGCAGGCCGAACTAGAAGGTATCGCATATGAAATGAGAGAACAAGACAGGATGTTGGAACTGTCTCCATAAAAGTATCATAATTTCAATTTTCATGATAAAATATGCAAGATAGGTGCTCTCAACTGATAAAAAACAATATAGTGTAGTTGTCTCTAAGGCTCTATTGATGCGTATGTATTGCAATCTGGATGAGTTTCTGCGATAATTCATAACTGTAGATGGAAACATGGATACACTACTACTCTCGAGAAGAACAGACAAAACAGTGGACTGTAAAAGGCTAACAGTTTTCTAGGATGCACGTGAAATTATCCTAATCGATTATTTGGAAAAAGGATAATCACTGCAATGTGTTTTTGGACTGGCTAAGTGAGAAAATAAAAGAAAAAAAGTCCTCATTAAAAAAAAAAAAAAAGATTTGGACTCATTTTAAAATTATATTTAAATTTTGACAAATATACAACAAAATAAGATGTAAGTGAAATATACGCAGGGCACCGTGGGATAACAGGCAATGAACTGGCAAGTAAATTTACTAAGGAGGGCTCCAAATTATCCAAAATCACTGTCATACCTCTAATGGAGGAAGTTCAAGGAAGAGGAAGTGCTTACTCTCAAGAAAGGAACAAGTTATGATTTTCCTGCTAAGAACTGGATCAGCTCAACTCACACTTCTACAAAAAATTTAAAATTGAATCAATTCCTCTGAAACATCAGGCAACTTTACTGTAAATTAAAATTATGGTGAAATAATCTTGCTATAATGATTTCTCCTTTCCTTCAAGATAATGTAAGAGTACACACATGTGCAGTTTTAATGGCTAAAAATAAGGAATTTAAGTTCAAATTAGTAGACCACTAACTGTATTCACTGTATTTGGCTCCCAGAGACTTATTTTTATTTCTAAACTTTAAAAAATGGTTCAGTGGACAACAGTTCACATCAAATGAGGATGCCATCACACGAACAAATGCCTATTTTGAGGAACTTCCAAAACCATATTTTTCTAATGGCTTAGGAAAATTGGAGTGAAGTCTGGCAATGTGTATTGAGCTAAAAAAAGATTAAGTTGAAAAATAAAGAAAAAAAAATGTCTAAAGATTATTGACCCCCTCCCTCGTACAAATGTATTAAATAGAAATAGTAAATAATATACCTTGCACTTATATATTTCAGGGCCTTCAAAACTCCATGGGTCATTTTCATCAGGATAGCACCTCATTTCATACTTCTTTGTTAAACATATATCAGTAAAATAAGGATTTGTAGAAAAAAAGAATTTCAAAATAAACCCCTGAAAAAGATGAAAACATGTTAAGGTTAGGTAGGTATACATAAAAAAAAAAAAAATTATTTGCTATTTGACCATAAACACATAACAAGACATCTCATAAAATTCTGATTTTCGTTTTTATCTGAGTAAATGTCTGTTAAGTCCAATTTTAAGGTGATGTAATTTAAATATAGATATGAATTTCATATTAAATGCATTTTGGCTGTCTTTAATGTGGTCCACAGCAAGGTTTGTTAGGGATTTTAGTTTCTACATCTTTTTAAAATTAAAAGTAACAACAGTCCTTCAATTTAATATTGTATAAGAATCAATTCTATCAATAATGTTCCACGTTTAAAAAATAAATTTTTTTTTAAAACCTTTCCCTAAATACCCTTATCAGTTCACAAATATTGCAGACTGGCATGTCAAGTAAAGGAAAAAAAAAACATCAATGTTTCAAAATAAGACAGCCAATCAATGATGTTACAGATACACTATTTTAATGTCATTATCAATTTATATATTTTAATTATCAATATTTTTCTTAATTTACAACCACAATAATTTGGACACTATTTAAAATTAATTTAAACAAATATATTTTATAAAATTAATTTTTTTTTTTGGGGGTGGGAGCAAATGGGTAGGGTAACAAGACGACTATAGAAGGAGATGGGTGCGGGTGTCTTCCCCACTGTTCACAGATGAATCAGGCCAAAGTGCCCTACCCACTGTACCCACTGAGGATTCCCAGTTCTCCCTATCCCTGCCAACGCCTACTGTCACCTCAGCATGGTGACCCCTGGGGCATCAAGGAAGAAGAGACTGGCTTTTACAGGATCTTTAAGATCCCGGAAAGCAGCCTACGCTTTCTGGAAAGAAGGGGCTGACTGATTAACTATAACTTCAGGAAGGCCTTTGTCAAGGTGAACACCAGGAGGAGGCCTTCACCTAGGGATGAGAGAGAGGCTAGTGAGCCCATGGAGGTAGAGTGGCTTGAGTGGGGTGGTGGCCTCTCGCGTGGTTGCGGGTCGGGCGTCAGCCTCACGTGCTGGCGCAGGTGGGGCATCACATGGTGTGAGACGACTCAGAAGGCAGACCACAAGGGGATCTGGAGTGCAGGCTACGAGCGGATCCAGAGGACTGACTACTAGTGGATCTGGAGGGCTGGCGGCAGGTGGATCTGGAATTGCTGGCCAGAGCAATTCCCCTGGACCTTGTTTCATTGTACATGCCGCCTAGAAGGAACAACGAAGATACCAATGACAGTATCGCTGCTGTGGAGGTTGTTGTACTCAAGTACTATAATGTGATAGTCTGTTCCGACACCAACTCAAGGAGCACGGCCTGGGGTTCGGTTCGCACAGATGCCAGAGGGAGACTGATGAAAGAGCGTGGCTAGGTGTCAGCTCGTCTTTATGAATGAGCCCTCTGGTCCCACATTCGTGTGTGCGAGGGGCCAGAATTGGATAGACGTGACACTGGCCACGCCTTCCATGGCGAAGCAAATAGTGGACTGGGCCCAAAGGTCAGACACAAGCTCCGACCACCGGGTAATAGCCTTCAGTGTAGTAGAGGAGGAAGGCGGAGCCCTAGCGGAGGAAAGGGCTTTGTGACCCGATCAGGAACTGCAGAGCCTTCTCTAGTGAACTGGAGGGGATATTGGTGGATAGAGAATGGGAGGAGGTGGTGCCGATGAAGGAAGAGTCAGGAAATGGACCCTGACAGGCGCCATCACCCAAGCGGCCAATATTACTAAATTATTAGGATTGCAGACTTGAGACTGCTCTACAAAGGGGTTGGCAAGGATAAGGAATCGCCAAAGGCCTATCGGCCTATGTGCATCCTCCCAGTTTAGCAAGGTCCTAAAGCATATGATAGTGCACAGCCTCAGTGCCTCAGTCACCCACCGCAATATGGCTCGACCCATGGCAAGGGAACAACAGATGCGCTGCTGAGAATGCGTGAGGATGTAGAAGGGAGGGCGGAGAAATATGTCTTGATGATACTGTTCCACATATCCTCTGCCTTCGATAGTGTTTGGTGGCCCCACGTACTCCAGCAGTTGCAGCACACCCCCAGCAACTTATACTCCCTCGTGAGTAGTTACCTTAGTAACAGGAGTGTGAAGATCAGGGGTAGCTATTCCGAGGTCGAGAGAGGCTGCCCGCAGGGTTTGGTGGGCCGACAACCAAACCCTGCGGGCAGCCTCTCAGGAAGCCTGGGGAAGTTGGTGTTCGATGAGTTGTAGGGAGAACTAAAAGATAGAGGGTTCTTTGCCACGGCCTGGCAGTCATTGTGGCTGGAAATAGCAGAGCCAGATTGAAGAACGACGCGGAGAGATGTGCCAGTCTGGTTGGAGTGTGCTGCGTGATAAGGTTGAGTATGGCTGCAGCTAAGACTCAGGGCATACTCCTAAAAGGCTTCATGGACAGGGCTCACCCTATCACTCTGGACATACAGGGAGAGAAGGCGACATACCTCGGAGTGAGGATGAGGAGAGGCTTCGACGCCACCCCTCACCTGGCATACCTGAGGGATAGGGTGACTCTGTCACTTAACGGGCTGAGCAGTATAGGGGGTGCTTTCTGGGACCTCAGGTACCCCGCTACAATGACTATTTACTGGAGGTAAAAACCAGACGGATGCGGACCAGGCGTGCTGGACGTACCGGACGGATGCTGCTGGATAAGGTGGAGCCTCATCTTAAGGCACTCAACAGTGCTGGGCTGCACCACGTTTTTTAAAAAATTGTCCCCAAAAAAAATTAAATGGTCCCACCAGATAATTGTGTATATATTTATGAAAATAAAGTTAAAAAAAAAAATGTTTATTGGCAGCAGTGGCATGCGCAATCCTAACACACTACCCCACTGTAGCCGAACCCCGTATGGCAGCAATGCCCGGAAGGGGGATAAAAAAAAAAAATGTGGATCTGGATGATGGGCTGCTGGTGGACCCAGAAGGCTAGTGGTGACAAGCTAACCTGGAGGCCTGGCTGCAGTGGGCACGTCCATGGCAGGGGGTGGGGTGCCCCCCGGCAAGTGAAGATTAAAGATGAGGCTGCTGCAAGAGAACCTGCATCACTGCATGTAACATTCTACAGCAGTATGTTAAGGGTAAGGATATAATATTATATTAATACAAGAACCTTACTTATTTATAGGATCATGGGGCTGAGCATGCAGGAATGCTGAGCAGCTCTTGAAGCTGGCCCTTAAAGAGAGAATCCATAGGGAGATAACAATTACATCTGTTTATCTCCCATGTGAAGAGGAAGCTGGTGGAGGGGCTGGCTAGGAAGGATAAAATTGTGGCCTTCATGGACACCAGTGCTCATCATAGGCTCTGGGGGAGCACGAACACCAACCAGAGAGGTAAGTCTCTTTTAGAGCATGACTTAGAGGTCCTTAAAGGCAGCAAAGCTAGTTAATAGGGTGAGGGCGGAAGTCATAGATATAACAATAGCCACACGCCGAGTAGATCCAATGGAAGGGGGGTTCACCAATTCTGAAGTGGGAACCCTGGAGCCTCTGGCACACTCACACTTTCCTGGGTGTGTACTGATAGAAGAAAATGACACAAATCAATGAAATAAGAAAATGACAAGTGGCCCAAGGCAAATAGGATTGTCAATTAGGAATTGTAATAGGAAATAATATCTTTCTCACCTTTTAAATCAGCTGGTATGGATGGAATCTTTCCGGCCTTATTACAAAAAGTTTTACCAGTCTTGAAACCATACCTCCTAGTATTACTAAGGGGCAGTTTGGCATTGAGTGATATTCCAAACAGTTGGAGTGTCGAAAGTGTGTTACATACCTAAACCAAGGAAATTAAAGGGGTGGGACAGCTTTCTTCCAAATGGATTAACGCGATATTGGAAGGAAGATTGCTCACATCAGAGCTAGGGCACACTAAGATGTGGATGAAGCCCGTTGGTGGCTGCCTGCAGGTTGGTGTGTTATCTCCTCTCCTGTGGTATATGGTGGTTGACACCTTACTGATCAAATCTGATGATGCAGGTTTTTACATGCAGGGATATGCCGACGACATTGCTGTGTTGATAGGAGACAAATTTCCAGAGTCAATCTCAGTTCTGCTTCATTATCATCACCCATATTTTTTATTATCCTTTTTTCACTTGTTTGTTAACATCCTATCACATTTTTTTTTAAACTCATTTCTATACTTAATTACTTATTTTTAATATGTTTATGTACTTCATTTTACATCTTACCTTGTACTTATATTTTATTGTTGTTAAACTTTATTTTATTCACTTATATTAATTTATCCATTGTTTTTATTAACTTTCTCATTAACTGTTTCATTGTAAACTTTCACTTCACATTGTTTAAAGTAACTTATTCCACTTTACATTTTTTCATGTTATTTATGTTGTCTTAACTATTACTATTGTAAATGTAGATAAATTATTATTGTCACGATCTGTACAAAAAACAATTGTTATCATGGTCTAGTTTTTCTGTATTTTTAGGTTTACACCTTTTTATTCAATATTCTTTATTTAGTTCTTTTACAATTATTGTATTACACCTATATTGTATTAATTTTATTATCCTAACTATATTTTCTATTGGTATATATTATTAGTTACATGTTTTATCATTTAATTTGTTCAGTTTTTCCTAAATTAGAAAATTCTAATAGTTATTATTATCATATTTCTATATCTCTTTCTTGTATTATTTTTCATTTTTCGCCATATTCTTAAACCTCTTTCCTGTATACGTAACATATATGAAACAAAAATAAAACCATTACTGGCCACCTCCCTTCTACTCCTGTACACTTCCAATTTACAGCCTAAGTCCCCCAAGCTATCAACTTGAACAGGAGGGTGGTCCTGATCTGTTCATTACTCATTTATTATCATCATTATTAATTTTTTTTTTTATTTGTCCTTTCTTAACCTTTATTTAATCGCAACTTACTTCTTTATTTTCCGTCTTATGGTGTGTTAAATTTTGTTTCCTCATATTTACTTTTCTGTTTTTGCGTTTAATTGTGTCTCCTATACATTTTTAACCTTGTAGTTTACATAATTTTTTTATTCTTATCATTGTTTATTTCATATTAATACTATTTTATTTCTTCTTTTCTTTTATTTGTATTTTTTTTTCTTTTCACTTATTTTTTGATAATTTTACCCCTACCTTAATATACCTTTTTGTATCTTATTATCTTACTATTTCAAAATGTTCTTAGTTGTTTTTATATCTTCTTAGCTCTGATGAAGCTCTACAAAGTGGGGCAAAATGTCAGAAAATAAATAGTTGTAAACTATTTTTGTTCTTTTTGACCACGATCCTGACCATCTGCTTCATATTTGAAATTACATGGTAATTTATTCATATATATAAACAAAAAAATGATTTACTTCACACTGAAAATGATATAGCTTTGTTTATTCAACTATTTCATTACTTTGATTAACTGTTTTTATTTAGTTAAACTTTTAGGGTTGTATAATATTAGTTCATAAGTTTACATTAAAGCTGAGAAATTATAAATTTAGGTTTAAATTAAGATTTTTGTATATCAGCGTGTATAGACATTTTTCAATAAGCAGACCTAATGTCAATATAAGATATCTGATTTTCATAAACAAAATCCAAGAGGAACAAAACATTGATGCATATTTTTTAGCTTGAGGTATATCTCTGATGAGGAATCATGCTGAGAGAATAGACCTAACAGCTATTAATGTACCGTGAAACATCCATGAGGAAAATAGTTTTTCTCTTATATGGAAGTGTCCATTAAGAGGGGGAAAACATAATAAAATCAAAAAAGTTAAATAATATAATTATCTACGTATTGTCGACTAAGCTGCGATACTATATACTGAGAGTAAATAATACAACTTTCATATTAATCAAAGAAAAAAACAAAACAACTAGCACTTCATTCTTGCGAAATGTCCAAAATGTAAATTCCTAGAATGAATAATTAACCCAATAACTTATATACACTAAAAAAAATATATCCACTTCCTTTATATTTATAATAATCCATATATATACAACTATAAATCAATATTTTAGCGAATTTCATGTATACTATTACTCCTACGAAGATAAACATCATAAACTACTTTATAGCTCATTAAACTAGCTTTAATTTGAGTGCTAATAGACACCTGTATATCAAATAGTTTTTGAGATATAAATTTTTCAAAATAAATTCATTAACTGCTGATCTTTCAGTACGTCTTATACAACATTTTTAAGAAATGTTGCTTTTTAAAAAGCTATATCTCGAAAACTATTGAACTTAAATAACTCTATTAGGGCTCATATTTTAGCAAATTTACTCTTCTTTAAATAATGTTCTCTTAGATTTTCTAGTGTTGTTGGTAGTTTTTAAGATATAGAGCTCCGAATGAAAAATTAATGTTTTTTTAAGGTTTTGAAACAGCCCCCATTTTTTATTCCTCCTACCTATACTTGGCAGAGTCATCAATTTTGACTACTAATTATACATAGCTTTCATTAAAGTAATCAAAAATTGGGGTGAGATAACTGCCTTTTTTCTCCTCTTGGGCTCTTATACTAATATATATAAAGTTATAGCCTGAGTCAGCTGTTACTTCGATGTCAGATGAATGAGATCAGCGGATGGAACATA
>NW_027108099.1:34939-35868 GCF_000696795.3 Halyomorpha halys | reverse complement strand
GAGAGCTCGGAGGAAGAAAATATATATATATATATATATAGAAATGCACCGAACACAATCAGTCAGTATTTTACAGCAGTTCAAGCGTATCAGACCTTATTCCTTTTTCTCTTTTTGTAAGTTTTGCTTTTGCTGATACTTAAGTGGTGCCGAAACCCTGGAGCTTTAGACACTGGAGTAATTTTTGTTTTCAAGAAGTTTTTTTTTTTTTTTGATTTTGCCATCTCCTTTCATTTTATAAAAATATGGCCAGTAACGGAATTGTGAGAGCAGTTCTAAACCAGGAGGGTCAGGACCAAAACAACCAACCTCAAGCTTAAGTCAACCATCCTTTATCTGTAGGGAACCCACTTTCAGAAGAAATTCAGCCACTACCGGAAGTATCTTTAGTGCAAGCTCATGCCACGATGCTAGAATGGATTAAGGTCTGTACGGAACATGGACCTAAGGAAGGTGGTGTTGGACTTTAAAAAATTTACAGGAGAGACTGGAGAATAAAATCACTTTTTGACTGACTAATAAGCCGAATTGAAGTAAAGTCTATCGAAAATCTACTTGACAGCGATGACGCAGGGGCATTAAAAGCAGCAGTTCTCTGCAGAGTAAAGAAGAGCATCCTCAATCAGATAAGGAGATACCCTTGAGCGTGATCAGGGCAAGATTTATGAAGGCGTTTGGAGAAGGATGGTGGGCCCCAGAAGAGGACATATCTATGATGATTAGGGAGATGAAGAAACCAAGACAGTCTAATAGGCAGTATACAGCAGAACTATTGGCACGATACAACAGAATCGCCCATAAACGTCATCAGCGAGATGATGGGCACAGAGTTAGATCCAATTCCAATCCAATGTACTAAAGATTCAGTTGGCAAAAGAGCTGGGGAAGGAGGGAATCCGAGAGAATGCTCCTTCATAGAGTGAGGAAGG
>NW_027108099.1:34689-34889 GCF_000696795.3 Halyomorpha halys | reverse complement strand
ATCCAATTCCAATCCAATGTACTAAAGATTCAGTTGGCAAAAGAGCTGGGGAAGGAGGGAATCCGAGAGAATGCTCCTTCATAGAGTGAGGAAGGAACTAATTGAGGCAAGCGTCAGAGAGGAAGAGTCCCGTAATGGAAATAGAAGAAACCAGATGGACGAGAATTGCTTACAATCAACTGAGGACTAATCCAATTCCA
>NW_027108099.1:31216-34639 GCF_000696795.3 Halyomorpha halys | reverse complement strand
CAGAGAGGAAGAGTCCCGTAATGGAAATAGAAGAAACCAGATGGACGAGAATTGCTTACAATCAACTGAGGACTAATCCAATTCCATGGAGAAGAAATTAATACCGTCATAGTGGGAAAAAATCAGTTGATATCACTGAAAGGAGGCAAGTAAACCCAAGAAGCAGCGGGTGCTATCAGGACAGAAAATGCCATGGTTGCGGGAAAGTAGGACACTTAGTGGCCCACTGTTAATGCACAAGGTGTTTTGAATGTGGAAATGAGGAGGACATAGCCAAACAGTGCCCATACATATACCAAAGAAGAGATGTGAGCCAGGGCGGACCAATGGCGATCAATGCCTAACAGATAAAGAGAAGCAACCGGAGGTTGAGTAGATCATCTGGTGAATCAACAGAAACGTCGGAGACCGAAGAAGAAGCTGAAGAGCCACAGAACTGAGTTAGTCAAGGGGATAGAGTGGAAACAAGGGAACAAAAGTGGATGGAGGCAAGGAACTGGAGAGAGGAAGACACGAGACATCTGAAGGGGATGTTGGCAGAGGGGCAACAGCACACTGCTGAATTATAACAGAGATAGCAGGAGTGAGGTACCTGGTGGACAGTGGCAGTTCCAACACCATCATGTGCCGAGAAGCTCAAGAAAAGCTGTGTAGTGGAGATAGGATACACCAGATTTGGGAATGTCAATGTAAATTAACCACCCTGGCCCTTGTGAGGTGGAGATTTAGTAGGGAAAACTTGCAGGTACATATGGTAGGAAGTATGCCGAGGGAATACTAAGTGATTGTGGGATGTGACCTACTAGGGAAGGTGGGAGCTTGGGTTAGGAATAGCAGGGGAAAATGAAAGATAAAGTTTGGAGGAAAAATCTACAAATGTCATTTTCAGCGGAAGAAAGCGGCCACTCGGGTTGGAGCAACCAATCAGGCCGAGGACTGGAGACGAAGCCTTAGAAGGGAATATGAAGATATCTTTTTTAAAGAATGGGACAAGCTCAGGACAACAGTCCAAGAGATCTTACTAAAACAAGATAAAGTGACATACGTGAAGGAGAGGAGATACCCCTGGAGGCACGTCACCACATTCGGGAAGAGCTTTGAAGTTTAAAACGCCAGGGAATAATTATTGACAGTACTTCCCCGTGCAATCGTCCGTTGTGGGCAGTGAAAAAGAGTGCATCATATGAAACCACCGAAAAGTACCAGGGGGTAATAGATTACAGGAAGCTGAACGAGAATATCCTAGACGAGAAGTATCTCCAGATTTGAAGAAATTTTGGCCAGGCTGAGCAGAGCTACAGTATTTAGCACTTTTGACTTGAAGGCTGGATAGCATCAAATTAAAATTTTATTGGCGCCCTAAGGATCAACATAAGATGGGATTCACATTTGAGAGGGGCCATACAAATTTACAAGGGTGACGCTTGGTGTCAAAAATACTCCCATAACCTTCCAGCGCTCGATGGATGAGTTTTTGAAGGGAATCGACAAAAATAAGTATGCCAGATTTATATGGATCATTGGTTCAGAACAAAATAACATGTACAACATCTACACAGCATATTCCAGAGAATTAGGCAATTTGGGCTGAAATTATCGGGAGAGAAATCATCGCTGGGGGAGGAACAAATAAATTTTGTTTAATTTTAGATGGCAGTGCCTAGGGATGTGAAGTGAGTTCAGAGGTTGTTGGGAACTTTAAATTATTACAGGAGATTTTGTACCAGAAATGACAGAGTACCTTGTCCTACTCAACAACCTTCTCAAGAAAGGCAGAAAGGTGATAATCACACCGATGGTTGAAGACAATATTAGGCAGTGCATAGAGAAACAGAAACAGGAGACGGTGCTTGCATTCCCGGACTTCACTCGGCAATTCAATATCACTACGGACGCTACTGAGTACGAGCTGAGAGTGGTGTTGCCCCAGGAGGGTAATGAGGGAGATCGCTCAGTGGCATATACCAGAAGGCCCCTAACAGAAACGGAGACCAGATACAGTGGGCTGGAATGAGAGCTCTTGGGAATAGTCTGGGCTGTTAATCAGGATATTTAGGATACACACTGACTACAGGCCTCTTAAATGGATGGGAAAGTTGAAGGAGTCTTCGGCTAGGATTACACATTGGAAGGAGCTCCTCACACAGTATAATATGGAAATAATATACAAACCAGGAAAGAAAATGTGGGAGCCAATTGGTTGTTTCGAGCAATTACAGTAAATGCAGTAGAAGAGGAGGCCGGAGAACCATCTAGGCAATTCCAGCAGGAGTGGACACCGGGAGAGGAAGTAGAACAGAATGTGGAGGAGGAAGACAATAGGTAGGAATCTTCGTCTAATGAGAGCTCGGAGGAAGAAAGACTAATAGATATGGATGAACTGGAGGACATAATAAATGACAAGAAACAGCAAATTGAATGGAAGACGAATACCACTGGACTGCTTAAAGTTGAGTGTTACAAGTATGAGAGGAGCAAAATCATGACCATTTGGTCACAGCAAGATGTGAGGGATGACTAGATTTGTAGTGTATCCTTCAATACTACAAATCTAGTCATCCCTTGTTGCCCTGGCTTCTGGGCCTGGAAAACTCATCACCTTTATGTGGGCAATGCCATCGTCCGGAAGATCAAGCGGCTATGGTGCAGTGAACAAATAGAGATGGATAGGAGGTTCATCCGTTGTAAGCAGATGGTGGAAACTTTTCAGGAAGACGAACGACAAAAAGAGGTGACCATAGCATATCACCAGGGCAAAACGAATCATCGTCAAATCCCGGAGACCCTGTACATGTTAAAGAGAAAGTACTTTAGGTGGGGGATGACGAAGACAATCACGGAGGTTGTAGAAAATTGCGAAGTTTGTCTGCACACGAAATATGATAGAAACCCACCAAAAGGGAGTCAAGAGGAAACATATACCGCAGACAGATACTCGGCTTAACCCCAGAGAATTTAAAGTTCACAGATAGGATGGGAGAAATCAAAATCGGGACAATCGTCTACAGGAAGCTAGGGTCTAACAGGGGTAATGAGATACAGCGATAAGAGGGTCCATTCAGGGTGATAACCATTAGAGAACACAAGATAGTTACATTAGAAAGCGTCATAGGACCGAGTAAAAGGAGAACTGTTCATATTGAGCAGTTAAAACTTCCAGCAAACATTTTCCTTCTTTGTGGAGAGTAAATATTTTTACCGAATCATAGTGGCATAAACGACTCATTATCACACACCTAAACACTGATTAAAGAGAAAAGAGAGAATGTGGTGAAGAGAGAAAAAAAAAAGAAAGTAAAAACAAGCAGAAGGTGGTTGTTGATATATGTGTCGGATTTAAGTAATCCGATTTTTTCGTTCTTTTTTTGATTTATATAAAGTCGGGGTCGGGGGTCTCATTTTCTGATACCCCCCCTTGCCGCG
>NW_027108099.1:20469-29306 GCF_000696795.3 Halyomorpha halys | reverse complement strand
CTTGCTCCAGATATCTCTAATATTGTTCTTAATGACCTTCTCGACTCTATAATACTTCTCTTCTCACAAGACATTAAAAAGTACGTGGACAATCTCTTTCTGGTCCTCAATCCTGACAGAATCCCCGAGGATCCTATCAGCCTTTAACTCCTACCACCCTCATCTTCGGTTTACTGTTGAAGGTGAAATTGACCATTCCCTCCCTTTTCTTGACCTACTTATTATCAGAAATTCCGATGGCTCCCTATCCACTAATTGGTATACCAAACCCACTTATTCTGGTAGACTCCTCAACTATTTTTCTCAACACCCTTATCACCAAATTATTACTGTTGCTAAGAACCTTATCCACCGATCCTTTTCTCTTTCTGCCCCTTAATACCACCAGACCAACATACAACGTATTAAACAGATCGTATTTAACAACAATTTCCCTCCGAAAATTACTAACAAACTACTCGATTCTTACAGTAACCGTGTTACTCCAATCCCTCCTGTCCTCAACTCTTCTCAACCCACTCCACCACTTTTTCAGTACAGGTCGCTTCCGTATATCCCCATTCTTTCTGATAAAATTAAAAAATCTTTAAGATCCACTATTCCCACCCTACATCTTGGCTTGAAGTCCCACAATAAAATTTCCTATCTTTTTTCCAAATTGAAAGACCCTATTCCTTTCTTAGTAACATAGTAAAAAGTATTTAAATTAGGTGAACAATAAATGGTAATATACATAATAGGGGGAGAAGAACTATTAATAAAAAATAAAAAAAGATAGAAAAACAAAGGATAAGAAAAGTATAAAATAATGGGATACAATGTGTGTAAGTGATTAAGAAACAAAATATACCAAATGAGCGGGGATACAGAAAAGTGTAAAATATAATAGAAAATTAATAATAAAGTAATTAATATAAGTACACTTAAGAAGGTAACACATGAATATAAATTAAAAGATAGATACATGAATATAAATGAAACAGGAAGGATAGTGAATATAAAAATAATTAAAAAAAAAAAAAAGAATAAAAGATATGACAAGCAAATGGGCTTCTGAAATGCAGAAAAAAATGAAAAAAAAGTATTATGAGGATTTTATTATGTTCAAAATGTATCGATATGTAAGGGAGATGCAGTCTTTATCAACTTTATGATTGACGGAATTCTTAGTCAAATTTATGTAAATGGACTCAGAGATGAGACGTTTGGTGTGGTTGGGGACAGTGGCAAGAATGGAAGGATTGTCAAAATTAAAAGTATGATTCAGGTTTAATGTGTGTTCTGATAATTTGGATGCAAGTGGATTACAGGAGTTGATAGAAGTTTTGTGCTGGGAAATGCGGTTCTTAAGTTGGTTTTTAGTTTCGCCGATATAGAAGGAATTGCAGCATGGGGTTGAACAGGGTATCCGGTAAACCACATTGGAATGGTGTAAGAAAGGAATAGGGTCTTTCAATTTGGAAGAGATAGGAAATTTTATTGTGGGACTTCAAGCCAAGATGTAGGGTGGGAATAGTGGATCTTAAAGATTTTTGAATTTTATCAGAAAGAATGGGGATATACGGAATTTATTTTTCTATCTGTTTTTTTTTTTATTAGTAGTTCTTCTCCCCCTATTATGTATATTACCATTTATTGTTCATCTAATTTAAATACGTTTTACTATGTTTACTTTACAAATTATTTTTGTTATTGTGGCAATACTGCCATCCCCACTCCTCCCAATACAAACCGTCACTTTGTCTTTAACTGCCGTCAAAATAGGTATGCATTCTGTCTCATCATTTGATTTGTATTTTTTTCTTTTTTCATCTCTTTATTTGTACTTTCTTTATTATTTCTTCTCTTATCTATCTGTTACTATTACCCTTTTCATTTACTATTTACAACCTTTAATTTTTCTTATTATATCTTACTTTTCATTTTATACCCCTGTTATTTTACACTTATGTTTTTTCCTTTTTCCTTTTTGTAACTATAGTGTTTGTATCTTTTTTAGCCCTGACGAAGCCCTGCAACATAGGGCAAAACGTTGGCTCAATAAAATAGTATAATTATCTACTATTTGAGTTTTTTTTTACCGCACCCGGACCATATTCCATTCAACTTTTAATTTCTGAATGTTTTTATTGATGCTAGTTAATAGAATATGATACCTGATTCTGAAGAGATTTTTTAATCACTTTTTGTATAATCAATATAGCATTTCTAAATCAATGGAAACCTTTCCCAAATCAAATATAACCTTATCCATATCAATTATACCCTTTTCCAGTCCAATTGAAACTTTTCCATTTCAATAATTATTTTATTCACCAATAATTAATTCAATAATGAATTTTCAAATAATTTCTGCAAATTCACCTGACTTTTATCATTTATTGGATAATCAATATTAAGAGCTAATTTTAACTAGATATAAAATTAAAATTATAGATGTTTATTTAATTTTAAATGCTAATAATATAATATTGCTATTTTTTTATGGGGTGGGGTTGTGGATTTAAAAAAATTAACTATTGCTCATTGGAGTGAAGAACAGATAAAATAAGAACCCTTAAAAACGATCCCCATATTGAAGTTATCTCGCCAAAATTATTAATAGAGATCAACTGCTTTCAATAGTGAAATGTATGATTGGATTATGGATCATGAGATTATTTATGCATAGTGTTGAGAACATAGATTTATACCCATTATTTGGTAGTTGTTATTAATTAATACAATGGGTACCAACAGTGATTTTGAATTTAAAATGAGACCAAATGAAGAACTATATTAAAAAATTGAAAAGGTGACAGATGTTAAGGAGAAACGAAGACTAAAGTTTTATGAACATATTCATAGAACAGACAAGGATAGACTAACAAATCAGCTCTTTGACCTATTAAGAAATTACAAATCCAAACCCACTTGGTTTTGGGAAGTGGAAAATGACATGAAGAACATTAGAATGAACACAGAAATAATAACTGACAGAACACTATTTCAAAAAACTATATAAGAGGCAGGTTTTCGGGAAAGGATGAAATCAACACGTGGAAGGAAATGGACTCAAGAGAAGGAGAGGCACTCTCAAAGGATGAAGGAGGTGTGGGCTCGAAGAAAGTATAACCAAAGTTGATTTATTGTACCCTCTAAAAGGGCTATTCGAAAAAAAAAATGCAATAGGTACTATTATTATTCTGTTCTATAAGAAAAAAGACAGCCTTGGAAAAATTTCCACTTAGCTTTGGACAACATTACAATCTCTAGCCAGATTAACACAATTATTTTGAAGCATATCAGCCTACAAGCCATAAACCTTGGTGCTGCATATACCAGAGGCCAAAGAGAGTTCACGGAAACACGAGGGGCTGTAGTGATTTATGACTTAGCAACCACTTTCTGAACATCAATAGCTGTACTATTGGAACATTATTAGACAATACTACTGTAACTGTTAGTAAGATGGAATGGGCAATTATTTCTTTTGAACAATTAAATGACTGGTATAGATGACATTTTTTCACTGGTGTCCAAGAGCACTGAAAGGGTTAATTGGTGTACAGACAATTCCATAACCATGATAGTTCAAGGTTCATAGGTGAGAAATTGACACTGGACAAATCTCTGGAGGATATCTCCAAATGCACATCATTCAAGAATACAAGAAAATAAAAAAAATAGAACAGGCTTAAGTTATGCTAAAAGACAAATGAAGTAGGCTCATAACAACAAAGCCAACATTGAAGGTATCAGCTTCACAATAAAAAGTTGCTGAAGACCTTGGTTTCTATGCATTTTATATCTCCTATAAAACCTAATATAATTTTTTAATAAAATTATTGTAAACAATTTTATGAATACAACATACTAATATTGAGATGGTTAGACTTGCTTTTCCTCAAACCCTGTTATCATTGAAGATATTGCTGTCCTGTCTTATTTATTTTTCAATCACGAAACGAGTTACATTGATATTTTTAAAGAAAATCCAGTTCCATATATATAAAAAAGATGTTACAAATGGCAGTTAAATTTCAATAGCTCTGTTTGTTAAAATAGGAAAATCTTTCTTTACTTCAAACCAAAACATAATATTATTTTCAAGTGAAAGAATGGAATATTAAGTGATATCACTAGATAACTGAAATATCATTTCATGCTCTGCTGTCGGAATCTTTAACTTATATTTTTCAATTATAAACGGGTATCTTAGTCTAAATATCAAAATGTCAAGATCTTGAAAGTAAATCGAAAATTCCTTCCATTGACTACTCAAGTGATTGTGAAGTTTACTTTCTTCTATTTCATCAATAGGAGAGGTGATTATAAAATTGGGAAATTTATAAAATTATCAAAATTATTATTATTTAAATCCATAGTTCCAATGATTTTTCAAAAGGTAAAAACTGGGGGAACAAGTGAAAAAAGGAATTCAGTAATGTTTGCAGAGTCGGTGAGAACTTTTTCGGTGTAATGTTGATAATGCTTATGGCAATTTAAGATAATGGATTCAGAACTCACCACTACAAATATACAAAAACTTAAATTAACTAAATTCTATTAATAAATTTGTATAATACAACACTGAGATGTTTATAGAAGCGTGAATATGTAATAAACATGGAAAAAATAAAAAATAAATAAATTACCATGGGTTCTTCACGAATCAATAATTTTATATCAGACAAATGCCTTAAAATGGGTTCATCATGAGGTTGTATCATGTCATTCAAAAGTTGAACATTTTTAAAAATTGTTAACCAAAAATCTGGAATACCAGGGCGTCCTTTGTCACTATGAAAAATATGAAATCAAATCAAGTAAACATTATTTTACAGTATTTGTAACAATAAATAATCATAATACAAAATAATTGACAACATAATTTAAATAAATAAAAGAGAGCAAATTATTTTTTTTAAAAAGACAGAAACTATAATTAGGCTATTATGGGAAGATTACAATAAAGCCTAGAGCCTCAGAAATATTAGTAAATGACCAACATATGTTCCATCAATTCAGGTATCAGAATGACAGAACATAAAATCACATTAATGCAGACCAGACCAGTGGTACCTCTCAGTTTATCTGCCTTAAAAATACTAACTAAATAAAGGTAGAACATTACTCCAAAACTGAAGAAAACGGGAGGTAACCTAATTAACAATTGTTACCTATCACCTATATTAGGTAACTAAAGTTACCTCTCTTTTCCTTCAGTTTATATTCAACTCAATAGAAGCAATATACCACTCCAAAACAATTTAACATATACTCAAGAAAAAGGAAGGTAATATTAGTTAACTAAAATATGTGAATATATTATTTTACATATTAGTTAACGAGTTCCTATGAGTCTGATTTATTTTTAATAAGTCTGGCCTAAGCCACAGTACAGTTAACATCGTAGGCATGCTTGTTATTAATAAGATTGTAAAAATTAATTCAATCGCAATAAAACTAAACCATACACGTGCAATTAGTGTCAGTTAAAAAGCTGAAAAGCTCTGGTACCTATACACTGTGTCTAAGAAAAGAAATATCAGTGTTAGGTTAATGGGATCAGCCAAGCGGCCGGTAGGAGAAATATTTAATTCCAACAGGTCTAGTAGCTGATGCTGCTGATAACAGCCAAGATCAAAACAATATCATTCGATTTATGTAAGTAAAATCAATTTAAAATAGAAAATAAATTTAGTAGAAACTAAATAAATTAGATAATTTAGAACAACACATAAATGAAATAAAGAAAACTAAAAGTTGTTAAAAAAGATATATTAAAAATAAAAGAGAAAATGGAACTGCCTTAAATAAAAAACGATAAATAGAAATATATATTTTACTACATAGAATATAGGGGAAAACATAAATTATGCTCAGTGAAATAAAAAAAAATTTAAGCAAATGAACCTGCCCTCTAAATTACAGAACTTAGATTATTATCATAAAACAAACTATAACAAAAAGAAAAAAAACCTAGGTTAATAAAATTTAATTCAATGATAGCTAAACATTTAATTCAATGATAGCTAAAAATTTAGTAATAACAAAAAAAAAAAAAAAATACTAAAATCGTCTGAACATCTTCACAAGAAAAGAAGATTTCCTGCAAGCAATCAGAATAATAATATAACAATTATTCACTTATTAGAAGACAAGAAAAAGCAACTATTAGTTACAATAAATAAATTATAAATAGTCGGATCTTTAACTTGGAAGAACTCTAAGAACAAGAAATTCTTTTGGGGAAAAGGTAGAGACGAAGAAAAATCACTGAATGTTATCAGCAAAGAAATGACTATTTCAAGAAACAAGAACTAACCCAAAATAGCATAGAGAATAATTAATTTGGAGTGGGTTTCACAACCAAACAATATTTAAAAACCAAAATTATGGAATTGAAACTAGTTTCTAAAAGACTAACATGCCTACAAATAAAGATAAAAAATATCATTCTGACAATAATACTAGTTCACCTTAGTAGAAAGTACCCTAGAAGAAATAGGAAACTGCTATGACAAACTAAATGAAGAGATTTCTTCTGTTAAAGATAAAAAATTAGTTACAATTATTGGAGATTATAACACAAAGGTTGGTTGAAAGAAATTGGGTGACTCTGATGCTATGGGGCCCAATGGAGTTGGGACTAGGAATGAAAGAGGTGAAATATTGATCAATTTAGCAAACAGAAATAATTTAAATATATTAAATACATACATTAATGCAAGACCAGCCAATAAGTGGTCTCCTAATGGTTCAAATCAGAAATAGATTTTATTTTAGAAAGGAAGAACCTTTTTGAAGAGAAAATCAGAATACAGCAAACTTCTAATTTTGAATCAGATCATAGATCAATAATAGGGCAAATGAGGATACCTTCAAGACGTTTCTATATAAAGAAAAAATACTATAAGTAAACGAAGGACAGAAGAGCCAATTTATAGAAACTTTCAAAAATCTATCAGAAATTAAAGACACTATTATTATTATTATTATATGGGCAACAGACCATGGAGGTCTGAGTCCTCGTGCAATGTATTTTTTAATACATTGTGCATTTCTTGACGTGGTGTTTCCGTAGGGTGGGTTCGTTTCTCCCACGCCTATTTTTTTGTGAGTGCCATCCATTGGCTAACGGGCCTCAAAAATGCCCAGGGGAGGTTGTAAGTGAATTTTGCATTGTTTTATGCTTGAAAAAAGGACCGGGATTCAATCTGACAACCTATGGATTGGTAGACTGACACGTTACCACACTGCTACCCCTTCCCCCTTTAAAAAAGACTATAAGTAAACGAAGGATAGAAGAGCCAATTTATAGAAACTTTCAAAAATCTATTAGAAATCAAAGACATTAGTACAGAGAAAACAATTCTGTAACACTATGACCAACTGGAAGTTATTACTAAGAAATCTTCAAAAACAGCACAGAGGGATCTACAATCAACAAAGAAGTGAAACAATTATAAACTTCCAGACACCACAACTAAAATTATCAATAGAAGGGAGGAATTAAATAGAATTCAAAACAAGTATCCAAAAAAGAAGATTGTGCAATGCAAATGAAGAAAGATGATAAGAAGGATTAGGTGTGAACTAAAAGAATAAGAAGCAAAGAAAATTAAAGAAATTTTGCAGTCCTCTGGATAAACAAGGATTTATCGGACCTAAGAACAAAATGGTTTCTAAAACTTAAAACTGATTCAAGAAAAATAACTACTAATAGGAAATATATGAAAATATCGATAAGTAAATTCTTTGAATTATATAAACAAACCCTTCAACATAATACTATCAACATGAGCAACAAAAAAAAGGACAGTTCAAGGAAAGCGTTCTGGAAGAGGAGGTAACAAAGGTATCGAGTAAATTAAGAAAAGCACCTGGCCCAGATGAAATTACCAATGATATCCTTACAGTAGGAAGGATTCAAAACAAAGCAAGGGTGTACGAGTAAAAAAAGAGATCCCAAAGACATGACAAGTACATACCAATAATAACACTTTCTTCCTCAATATACAAAGTATTTGAAACAATTATTAAAAATAGACTAATCCTAGCTATATATGAATTCACTCTTATGAAGAAGCTAATTTCAGACCTCAATTCTCCACAATTGAACTTCTACATACAATAAACCAAATTATAAAGAAAAGTAAGGAGTACAACATGCCATTTTACTTGGTATTTATGGACTTTGGAAAGCGTTTGACTCCGCCTATCACTATTGACTATGGCAGGCATTACAAGAACATGGAATCAATTATGAACACATAAATAAATTAAAAACTATATATGAAAACAGTAAGGCTTTCATAGACATGAATGGAAATAAAACAAGTTTTGAAATTTGAAGAGGCGTCCAACAGGGTTTTCCACTATTTCCAATTTTATTCAATTGCCAAATTGCCAACTAAATTATGTGTTTAATAAGCTAAACTGGTGAGGAAAGGGCATAACTATAAATGGATATAAGTTATCGAATTTGAGATTTGCAGGCGGTAAAGCTGATTTTGGGAATTCATTAACTGAGACAAAACAAATGGCCAGTTAACTCTTTGAGTAGTCTGAATCCATGGAGTTGAACATTAATATCATGACGATCGATTAACATCGGTATCAAAGGTAATGAATGACAAATTCACAAAAAAAAAGGAGAAGTAAAAGTTAATAACCAAGAAATTAGTTTTGTCAAGCAATATTTTTATTAAGAACAATCCATTTTATTTTATTTTTATACCAGATCGGCCTGATGGGCCTTACATGGTTGATATAACTTATATTATATATATATATTTTTAACAGTTGATTATGAGGGGGTATAGTCATACAAATGACACCCCAAACTATAT
>NW_027108099.1:12639-19634 GCF_000696795.3 Halyomorpha halys | reverse complement strand
GCGATCTAGGTGAATTCCCAGGTATCTTACTGTTTAACTGGCAGGATTCTATTTCACATTTTTACCTTTGAGGATTAGATCCAGTGGATCTGGTGGGCGTCGAAGAGTAAAAACTTTTGAGTTGCATTTTTCAATGTTCAATAGAGTGAAACATCCATTAACTGAAATATTATTCTAAATCATTAAGGTGACTTTGCGAAGCGTTTCTAGCTATTATTATGTCATCATGTTGAGAGAACACAGCTGCATCGTCAGTGAACATAGCTATGGAGGTGTGTGTGGACTGGACGATGTCGTGAAGGTAAAAGTTGAACAAAATGGGAGAAAGGACTGAACCTTGTGGAGTACCGGCATTGATTTGTCTAAGGGTTGAATTTTTGTAATTAATTCTGACTGAAAATGTTCTACCATTGAGGAATGAGCTCAGAATATTGTATAGGTATTTTGGAGTGCCTGCTTTCTTTAATTTATATAGGAGACCTCGATGCCAGACCTTATTGAATGCTTGTTGGAAATCTAAGAACGCTACCAGGATGTGTCTCTTTTTTCGAATCTGCTAATTATAAATTCCAATAGTCTTGCCAGTTGGTGAGAAGTGGAATGACTGTATTGAAAACCGATTAAGATGTTTTTTTTTTATAACTGATTCCAGTAATTTTCCAAAAAAGGGTAATAAACTGATAGGTCTATAGCTGCTGATTTTTTTCGCATTCTTACCAGGCTTCTGAATTACTATGAGTTCGGCTTTCTTCCATGTATCTGAAAAGTATCCAGTACAATGGCAACTGTTGAAAATTGACGTGATAAAAACAACAGCTTTCCTGGTTAACATTTTGATTGCTATGACCGGGATCAAATCATGGCCAGGACTTTTCTTTATCTTGAGCTTTTTAATCAGGTCCTGGATTTCTTTTGGGGATGTGAATTTAGGTGGGAGTTCAACTGTTGCGAGGAGGAGATTTACATACTTGTCAATTTGATCAGTGACTAAATTTGGACGTATTTCTGTGTTGGAGAATGTTTTCTCAAAGAACTTGGCGAACACTTCAGCTTTTTTGGCGTCACTGGTGATAAATTCATCATTGTCTACTAGACTTGGAATTTTTTCTCGTTTATTCAAGAGACGTTGTGTAGCCTTCCATAATGAATGGTCCGTTGGGTCTAAATTTTCCACATATCCTTGATATTTAGAATACGCCCATTCATCCAGATCCTTTTTAGTTTCATGTTTGAGGTGGTTCCATTTCTTTTTGTGAACAGGGTTTCTAGTGCGCATCCACTGTCTCCTTGCATGATTTTTTTCTTTAATTTTTAGCAGTATCGATTTTGGGCAGCTACCAGAAAATGTTTTTCCATTTCATTTAAAAATAGAAATAAATAAAAGGATTAACATGGGATAGAAAAATACTGGAGCATGGGTATACCCGGTAATTTTTTATGAATCTCAAACAAGGTCAACAACAGAAAACAATTATGGAAAATTAGCGAGGACGCAAATGCAATTTTCAAGAAATGTGATAGGGATCAAAGAAAAAGAACGCATCAGCAACAGAAAAATACAAGCTAGGATTAAAGTAAAAAACCTAACAAAAGAAGCACAAAAACTGAAATGGAAATGGGCAAGAAATGTTGCCAGACTTGACACGAGAAGATGGTCCAAAATTGCAACAGAGTGGATACCAAGGAAACACAAGAAAAGGAAAGGAAGATCGATTACAAGATGGCGAGATAAGATATTTCAAAGAGTAGGATACTTTTGGGCTACTGAGGCTAAGAATAGAGACCTGAGGACTAAACTGATAAAGAACTTGTAAAATATCATTTATGGCCAAGTGTTCAAATATCATATAGAAAATATTTTGTTTAATTATGGGCAAATGATTATTTTATTTTCAATCAATCTGAAAAATTCTTATCTATGAAGAAGTAGAAATTTGAAAATTGTTTAGAAACCTGACTACCAAGGAAGAGGCTTTAGTAACCCAAAAAAATGTAAATAAAGCCGTTATTATTATTATAGATTCAAATGTTATGGAATGATGCAATCTTATTTTTTTTTTCTTCAGTTCAAAAAGATTGCCAAAAAGACCAAAGAAGTACTTCGGTTTGCATTAATATAATTTTATGGTTTCCAATGTATATTATGATTTCTAATGATGTCAGATAGGCAAAACATGGACTGCTTAACCAATCACTACCAGTTAAGAGATTAAAGACTTCATATTTGAATCTTCAAATAATGAACTAATTAATTCTATACATACAAACATAATTTTATTTAATAACATAATTGCACTAAAGGTAAAATGAAGCATATTATGTACCACATTCTTACCACAACTTTCGCATTCTCTCACTTCTTAACTGAAGTACATTCCAATATAGATAATTGGAATATAGATTTATAACAGAGTTCAACTGAATTCACTTCAGAAAAAAATATACAGCAAAACAAACAATAAAGATATTAAAAACTGATTTGTATTGAGTAGAAATGAATGAATGATGATGGGGTCAATTTATGTGAGTAGTTGGAACTTCACAAGCGATATAAACATCACAGCTTGGATCCTGGCCATTACAACTGGCCAAATTAGGTTGTTAATAATAGAAACTTAACAAGCAAAAAAATAATAGAACTGTTGAGCAGAATAAGGTGTTTAAAGTACTTTTTCTGATTTTGAAATATTTAAAAACAACAGTTATTATTATTGGATAAGAAGTTATTATAACAAATTATATTCATATTAACACATTGTAATTATATTCACATTAACACATTGTAATCGGGATATGTAAAATTACGTTTTTCGCAAACTGTGCATAGAGAGCGGATCATGTAGTAATTCGTTTTTTATGGACTGGTGGTAGACTGCGGGAAACATAGTTAATACGAGTTACTACATTTATGTATGTTTGTTATGCCGCTTATTTATCCTCGTACATAGTACTACGCAGGTATAAACATTCCCACATTAGATTAGGTATTGGACAGTAAGGTCATAAATAATAGCGATAAATGGGCTCATCACAACACATACCTGCGAATTTACGAATTTTGAGTTGATTTATTTTTAGTGAATTCGGATAGTTATCAGTGTTAGATGTCTCCTCATGAAGAATGGTATTTTCCACATTGCAATCCTACATTATTTTAAAAATTGCGAGTTATTTTCATGATATATCGTATTTTTTATAATTATCTTGAGTTAAATTTGTTATCGAACTCTTTCAATAATTGTTTTTCCTGTGGAAGTGGTTTAGTTATTTTTTATAAACTCTACATACTGATAAAATGAGAACGAAAGCAACAAGGTAATTTGTGCGGAAAATTGAATCAGAGTGACGATGAAGACATTATTCCACAACCTCAAAGCTTTATCCCTCGAACCATCTGAGTCTGAATCAAGTTCTGACGAACATGAAGAAGTAAAAGAAAAGAAAAAGAATGGCCATTGACTGATAATCCTCCGATCTTAGAGAAGTTTTTAGGTCGCCCTGGGATAAATGTTGATACTGTTCCCGAATCCATAACCAATGCATTGAACTTGTTTATTGGAGATGACTTGTTAACACATTTTATAGAAGAATTGAATAGATATTACCAAAATATAAATAATTTCAAAATATCTCAAAAAAGTGTGAAATGGAAGGATATAATGATATCGGAAATGAAGAAATTTTTGGGACTAATTATTTTCATGGGGCAAGTTCGAAAAGATAGAAGAAACGAGTACTCGACCACAGATCCTTGCACAAAACCGCCATTCTTCACAAAAACAATGCCTAGAGATAGATTTCGGCAAATATGAAAGACTTGGCATTTCAACAATAATGAGAATATCAACGATGAATCAGACCGATTAACCAAAGTCAGGCCCATAATTGATTACTTTCTCCAGAAATTTGTGAACATATACAAACCTAAACAGCAAGTGCCCTTGGATGAAGGCGTTATACCTTGGAGAGGACGGTTATTTTTCCAAGTTACAACCATGGGGAGGACGGTTATTTTCCAAGGTATAACCTTGGAGAAGACAGTCATTTTTCTGAGTTTATAATATGGGAAAACTCATAAAATACAGCATACTAGTGAGAATGTTATGTGAGAGTGATAGAGGATACATGTGTAATTTTGAAATTTATTCTAATCAGGGGTCACAGCTGATAGAGACAATACAGACAGTTGTATCTCCATATACAGATGTCTGGCACCATCTGTATATGGATAATTATTATAATACCATTGATAACACTCAAGCGAAAACAAATTAGGGTATGTGGAACCATCAGAAATAATAGAGATTTACCGGAGTATCTAAAAAAGACAAATATCAGAAAATGACAGACAATCTTTCACCATAAAGGGGATATTTTACTTCAAATCTGGCAATTAAAGAAAGAATTGGACCTTATTTTGTCAATACATTCGGCAGAAATGAAAGAGTCACAATATTGAAAGAACAACACGCCAAAAAATAACTAAACCAAATGCATTGATTGATTATAACAACTTTATGAAAGGTGTCAACCATGCAGATCAGTATTTGTCTTACTATTCAATACTAAGAAATAGACAAAATGAGTAACAATGTACATAATAAATTGTGCATTGTTCAATTCTTTTGTTGTCTATAATTCAACAAAAAGCAACAAAGTAAAATATAAGAAATTTTTACATGAAGTAGCTTTGCATTTGGTTACAGTACGAACTGAAGATAATAATCAAGAGCCAGGACCATCCACTTTCAGGAAAAGTGCGCCTAAACAAGATCCACCAGGAAGATTGTCGATGGATATGAAAAAATACGTTCTAGAAAAAATTAAAAAAAAAAAAAAAAGACAATTTCACATGTGTGCATCTTAAAAAGTGCGAAGTGAAACTTGTTTTGAGTTAATTTTGCGGCATAGAGGTAAATGTTTTAAGCACTATCACAGTATAAAACATTATTAGGGTTCATAGTTTACTTCACTAGGTTATTTGTTGATTGAAAAATTTTGTTAATAAATAATAATGACGAAAATTATAAATTTTTTCTTTTTTTGTACTTTCAACTGTATATTCTATATTCATTAATACAAAAAGTGCCTATCTTTCATAATAACGATGAAGAATACATTATAAGCTGAGAAAATCAGTTTCATAAAAAATTTAAAGTAGTTTTTAATTTATAGTGATTTTACGTAACAACAAAATTCACAAGGGTTTTTCAAAAAATCATCCGCTCCCGCCATAACGCACTGATGCAAAGCGCCCGACAACAATGTGTTAACATACAACATATTTATCACAAGAAAACTGATGGTAAATTTTATCAAAAAATAGTCTCACAAAATGATTTAAACTTACAAGTTATAGTAATATCCATGAACTGATTGAAAATGAAAATTTATAAGTCTAGTGTTCAATAAAATATAGCAACTGTGCTCCTTAACAGCCAGCCTGAAATATTATTGAAATAAACTAAACACCTATCCTCTAGAAATATGCAAGGTATAGGAGGCACCTGCACTTTAGGACTGACGCATTGTCAATTATAAAACTTAATAGGCAGGTTTTTCTTATAAGATTATAAATATAAGCCATTACTAATGACTCAATACGACTGGACTAAGCTATTCTTCATCAACAGGGACTTCCTTAGTACTTAAGTAGAACTAATTCAAGACCTTAACTAAAACTGCAAAGAATGTCAGAATCTCAGTCAAGATTATCAATGAAAATAAAATAATAATTTTAAAATAACAAACTAATAGACGATAAATGGTAATAAACCATGATCAGCATTGAGCTTAACCACCACATTTATGATGCTTCATGAAACTTACATTTTGCCTATAGACAATTTAGCCCTAAAATCTTTGATAATCTCTGCTTCCTCAGGCTCACTGTCTTCATGAGAACCTGAAAGTCCTAATTTACAATCTTCATCAGATGGTTCTAAATCTCCATTTACTATTTTCGTTCTCTAAAAAAAAAAAAGAAAAAAAATATTTGAAAAAAGGACTATAAATAAAGTAAAAGAAAATACAAGAGAAAAGTTTAAAAGATGAACTTTTTCCAAATAATGTACTAGAGCATTACTAAATTATTTTCCCATAAATTCATTGCTGACATTAGTATCCATTTTAATCCTTATAGGATAGACCAATACAGTCTATGGATACAAACAATGCATATCTATTACTGCTTACTGTAACTAATTTCTTTACTTTAACAATTATACCAACTCTCTCTCTCTCTCTTCTATCATTCTGTATTATAAATTTTATCAAAAATTTGATTGGAATAAATTGTGATCAGTGAGGCACTATTGAAAACAATAAGAGTGTGATAGCAGTAACTGAAGAAATTTTTGCTTTAGAAGGTAAAAATGTGGTATACAGTGACATGGAATACCAAGCAATAGCTTTGGTTCAGGAAGATTAACTCTGGAAACAATAGCCTTAAAAATAAGCCAAGACCAGGTCCTTCGTCCAGAAATGGGAGCGGATTGTAGGAGATGGAACTCTCCCAAGTATATAGAAAATTTAACTTATTTAAGTTAAGCTATTTAATTTAAATTATAATTTTTATTTTCGACAAACAAAACAGTGCTTCCAGATAACACTCATATAATAAAACCATGAATGAAATGGAAATCAGCTGATTAATTTAAAAAAATAATTTTTATTTTAAAATTATGAGAGATAGTTGACCATGGATGATGAACGAGGAGAAGATGGTTGGGGGTGCGGTCAATGATAAACACAAATAAGTTGGATTAACCTATTTGTAATGTGCCAACGTTTCGGCTAGAGTTTCTAGCCTTCTTCAGGGCTAAAAACAGAACAAGATAACAACCACAGTAAGTATAGACAAGTAAAAAATAAAGTATAAACAGAATAGTTTTACACATAAAATGAATAATTTTATAAAATAGAATTAATAAAATGAAGTGATGAGAGAAGGGGGAAATAAAATGTATACATAGGTAATTGAAAAAGTGGGTAAA